>NC_140702.1:36712095-36937984 GCF_054131305.1 Coturnix japonica
GTGCGTTTCAGTAGTTGTGACAGTGAGAGTGGGTCACCTCCACTAATGTAGGCTTTTATGAGCATGCTATGAGGGCTCAGGTTCATTGCTAGTGAAAATGCATAGCTGATGCTGGTGACTATGTTGAAAAATAGTGATTTTGTGTCTGTGAAATTGCTCAAACAGTGTTATCGTGTTGTTTGATGTAGTTTCCATGGAAACAAATGGAAGGTATTACTTTTGGAGTTATCTCAGTGGGTTTGAAGCCCACAGCAAAGTATGTACAATCAACTAGGCATGAAAACAATGCAGTTTTCTTTGAAACTGAGTCTTTTAATACCTTACTGTTAGATTTGGCAAGAAATTTCATTCAAATTGGATGAGGAAGGTAGAGGAAAATACATTTTGTTCCCCTCTTTCTCCATGGTAACATAGGTTTTTGTGAATTTTATTTAAATTTTATAAATTTTACACAATAAATACAAATTTGTTACTTAAATTCATGTTGATTTTGAATTGTATCCAAATTACTCATTTCTGTCATGAAGAAAAAATAATCAATTAAAAACTCCAAATAACTGACTTGTAAAATCTCCAACAGTCTTCACAAAAATACATCTGCTTCACTTCATATTAAAATCTTTGCTGTTTAAGTACAGTATGTACTATATACTACACTATATAGTATAGTGCTAGACCCTTCCAATTAATTTTATACCGTATATTGAGATGTGAGTCTTTTCTGTATGAACTGCACTCACCTTACATTACTTGGCTCATTATTTTCCACTCAAGAATTTTCTGTTTCTTTAATTTGTGTGGGATACTTTTTCTTTTTCATGTATATATATAGAAAACAAGAAATAAACCAGTTTTCTCAGTTTTTTTGTTAGGCATACTCTGATTTAGCAACAAAAACAGCAACATCAAATAAGAAAAATGCTCATCTTTAAACCACGGGAAAACTGAATAACATACATGACATTGGGTGAACACAACAGATGTTAGTTCTTCCAACCATAATTCACAGCATTTAGTCCTTAAAGGCTCTGCAAGGAAGTGGTTTTCAAAGTGCCTGGACTGTCATGATATTATATTTGAATTCTGACTATTACTCATTTCAGTTAGTCTCAGTTTCAAGAAATCTGAGAAACAGTGAAACATATGTGCCTACATTGCTGTCTTTTCTCTCTCTCTCTCTCTCTCTCTCTCTCTCTCTCTCTCTCTCTGTTCCTTTCATTATCTTCCCCCAACAACCTTTTCTTCTATTCCTTTGAATTCATTCAGCTTTCTCCTGCTGGCACCCACAATGAATAAATTCACTGGTACGACTAGGAATATATTACTGTTGAATATTCCCTGCAGCAAAGCTCCATCAACAATGTTTATCAGTGACAGATGCCCACCCAGAGTTGCAAAATTGCCTGATTCATTTCTTACTTTCCTACTTGTTTTTTTGGGTTTTGTGTGTAAAAAACTGAGTTAGGAGTAACACAGCCTTTGCCTTTAAGATACAAATCTTTAAATCTTTTAATTATTCTGATTCTTATCCAGGCTGCTGGGAGCTTACCTTATCCATGTGCACTGGCACCCGTTGCCAGTAAAAATAAGGCCAACTTGAATAATCACATTGTTTGAACTGCTTTCCAAAATTAATACTCCCAGGACATTCTTTCAAGAAAAAGAAGCAGATGGGAAATAACACTCAACTTGTATGAATAGTTCCTAGTTCACTCATGTCTGCACACACACAATGCAATGGTAGCACTTTCCTCAGTTATTTGTCTCCATAGGCTTTTTCTGTAAGACAGGAAGGTTTTCCTGGTATAACACTACTAAACTGCACTATTTAAATATTTGGCCATCACTTCTATAGGCATAGTGCTTCAGTTGCAAATCTAAAATAAATAAGTGCAATGCCTTTAGAGGATGGCAAAATGCTTAGCAAATGTGCTGATGAAACCTTGTGCCTCAGAGAAGGCAAGAGAATGGCAGTACCTTTTCACTGTCAGTTCTTTTGTGACTACATTTTGTTTGCAGTAGGTGTGCAGGATATTCACCAAGTCAGCAGCAAATTTGACCAGGATGGACTTTTTAAAAAGTTGGTTTTGTTGTTGTTGTTTTTGTTTGTTTGTTTGTTTGTTTGTTTGTTTATCCCAAACCACTCAGTGACTGGATTTGCCTCAGCTTCCCAGTGAACATCCATTGTTAAGTCCACAGTAGGGCATAGCACGTCCTTTGTGTAAGGTTCAGCCTAGACTGTGTTTAAAAGATAGAGGTACGAAAGACTACTTTATCAAAACTCACTGAAAAAACATGCTCTAAACTGCAAGTCTTTCTCTAAACTGCCAATCATCTCTGTCCTACTGCCTAGCAAATAAGAACTGCTTTGTGTCTGTTGGGTTAGTGAGTAACAAAATTAGAACTTCTGCCTGGTTGTGTTGCGCACAAACTGCATCAAGTCACATCATTTTTGATCCTTTTTTCTATTTTTTTTTCTTGATATGTGAAAAACAACTGCATACAGTTGGTGGAAGTATCTTTATTTTTTAATCAAGAGAGCAGAGCAAAGAAGTCTCCAGAGAGAGCAAAGCACCAGTATGTCTTTTACTATACTGCAGAGACAGTACCAATAGAAGGAGGTATCTCTTTCCACTGAAGTAGTTCCTACCTCTTTAATGAAGCATTTTTGGAAAGTAGACAAGACTACTGAAACATCTGTGGATTTCAACTGCAAAAAAACCAAACCAACAAAAACAAAAACAACAACAAACAAACAAACAAACAAAAAACAAAAACAATTTTCCTTTTTAAAAAAATACTAACTGTACTGTTTAGTCAAAATGAAGGAAGGGTTGTAAACAGAAACTAAAAAGCTTTGTGTCTGCCACATATATCTAGTGGAAAATTCTGCATTCAGAACATTTTATAACAGTACTGGTTTCAATATGCTGTGTACCTGGGTTCAAAGTGAAGCTTGTGCCTTTATTCTCATGCCAAAATTTTTATTTTCTTTCAGAAGACTACTGCATGACTCCTTCATGACTATAGATCTTCTTTATGCATGTTATACTTGAGCTTGGCAAAAATGTATCTTAATAGGCAGGCAACAAAAGAGAGGTTTTTAACAGAATAATTGCAGGCTTACAGTATTGAGGACACATAAAAGAAATATGTGAGCTCTTGTACTAGTAACAGTAAAGTCTGATTAAAATGCAGTCCTCCAGACCAACCTTCTGCAAGAAGGAAATGTTGGACATTAGTGAAAATAGCTTTCCCTTTCCCACTCCATTTCTCTTCTTCCTTCCCCTCTGCACCCCTATGTTGCTGAATGAGCTCAAAGATATATTGTACAGGTGTTTATGTAACTGGGATATGCTGGGAAAATTCCAACTCAAATTGATTCAGCTTAGAGATCCCCTAACCACACTTCCATCACTGCTGTGGGGTGGTTTAGCTTCATAGTAAATGGCCACTTCAAGAATTTCTGCAGGTTTTCTCTAACCTCCAAAACCAGGCACTTTAGCATTTATGTGTATCAATGCATCCATTGCTAGTAATGAATTTCCATTAAAAAAAAATATTTCACTCCTGGTATAACCAGGGTAAAAGTTTAAGTGACTGTCTTGATTCTTGTTTTCCCTGTGGTTTACATGGAAAACACATCTCCAATTATTCTACCATAGGCAGAGTTCGCTAACTCAGTTGCCACTACACAATTTAGGGTATCTGTGGAGTTATTTAGGCTCCAGATTTTACAAAACTGTGCTCTGCTAGACTGAAAAAAAATAACTAAGAAATAAAATTGTCCTGTATAATAAAGGTTTTTGTCATAATTAGAAAAGGAAAATGCTGAATCAGTTTTTTGATGGAAAAAAAAATAACATATATATATGTGTGTATCCTGGGAAGTTGCTGTCTTGGAAAAGTTACATACATTCATTTGAAACAAAGGATCATTTAAAAACAAAATAAGGGAATCTGCAGTGCATATAGTCATTGAGAGTCTTTGGCTGTGAAAGCTCCTGCCTTTTCCTTGTGGAAGCACGTGTCTGTGCCTGCTGTTCATCAGCCCTGATTTTGATGGGGTGATTTTTAGTCAGCTGTCTCTATCATTTTGGCACAGACAAAAATCCTTTAAAAAATGTTACACTTCATCAAAGTGTATCATGAGACTTCACGGTCATTATCTCAATGGCCGCTCTGATGTGCTACAATTGGCAGGGCTGAAGACGGTGGGGGTTGTATTAGAAGAAAGCCAGTGTTTCATGTGGAAAGCTGGCAAACCTCTCCAAGCTTCTGTCAGCAGCTCAGCGGTCTGATCTGATGCACTGAGTGCTGATTATGCTCTTGTTTCTGTAGGAAGTAAACAATAAAATGAATTCCACAGCACAACACAGCCTCTTTGTATCTTCAGAATGGTGTGGCTGGAAGCTGGCCAGCCTCATTGAAAGTTTGGCCATTTGTGTCATCAGGGTGCTGGTACTGATGGAGGATTTGATTACAGCTTGTATTCAGCACTGAGACCTTTCATGGACATCCACTCAGCAAATAAAGGCATTGATAATTTATTGGGTCAATTTAGCCATAAGGGTGCAGAGCAAGGTCTTTTTCAAAAGACTAACAGTTTAGCTGCACAACCAGTTCCACTGTAGGATCTTATTTCTCAAGTAACTTCATGACTGCTTTCCAGTTTGGCAGAAGCTCTCTTTCCCTAAAGCTAGCTTCAGCATGTTCTTGTTATCAATAGTGCAGCTCAGAGGATTAGACACAAAGAGCTTTACAATTTAATGAAAACAGCTGTTGAAACAACAACTAAGGCAAACAATAGTTTGCATGAAAAACTATTAATTATGCAAAATTATGCAGAAAGTAGAATACTCTTTTATTCATAACTGCCTGATGTGACTGACAGAAAGTTAGACACCTTCTCCACTGTTGATTTAAAGGTGTCAGCAAGTGGTTCTTCTTATAATAAAAGTCAACTTTTTTTTTTTTTTGTCTTGTTAATGCTTGTGCAGCTACTAAATACATCACCAGAATTTAGTACAGTATCAGCACTAAAATGCAATTGACTTTCTGACGAAATAGTCTTTCAGTGATGTCCTAGAAAGTAGTTTTGGATAACTACTTTGAAAGCTTTCTGCTAAACAGGATTATAATTTTATTCAACTGTTCATTTCTGTTTCCTTGAGCAATTTTAGTTTACTGATAAATATATAGCAGTTCCATAAAATGAAGTGAAATAAAAAGAAATAAAATCAACTTAAAAGCAATCTATATTGGATCAGCTTCTAAAATTATATTAATGGATCTCTGCCAAATTTTTGTATTTAAGGTTCTCACTTGATACTTAAATCAATGTCCAGTAAAGCTGCTTCCTTCTAAAATCCATTGCATGAACTTTCTTTCATCCCTCACTTCATCTGTTAAACATCTTCCTTTTCCTATTTTATTTTTTTATTTTTTTATTTTTTTTGCACAAGTTTAGTAAGTGAAGAGTTGCTTTATCCACACTGGCTCAAATATTAGGATGAGCTCTACTGCCACCACTGTGTCTCTAGAAGGCTACAAAAGTTCATTTCCTAGCAGTTAATACATATTTGTTTTAAATCTCCAGTGTAGCATTCATATGAGAAAATGTAAACTCATTTTCCAGTGGTAAGTTAGACAGAAAGCAAATGTCCTGTACAGAAACTTGCAATATATATTTTGCACTAGAGATTTCTTAACAGCATTTGAAGTTTGAAAGCAATTACACCAGTTATCCAGATGTGATTTTCAATATGTTTTTTTTCAAGCAGTTTTTATTCAGTGGTACATCTCATAGCTGTCATGCTGGCATAATGCTCCCATTTTTTCATTACTCATTCAGCTCATGGAGCTTAATTGGACAAGGCTAGGGTGAATTTGACAAACATCACAGCAGCAGAAAAAGCAATCACTCTTTCAAGATGAAAATTTGTTTGATGTCTTACTGTGTAACTCATTTAATCTCCTTGGGCATCATGTGACATGAATGTTAATCAGCCATTGACTGGCTTCTCTCTGTGGACAGTCACGTGGCAGGAATATTAATGGACTGGGACCAGTAGAAATACTGGTAGGCAACCTTTGGATTGGCTGCCAGGTTAAGATAAGGAGATAAGTGGGCGCTTGATGAACACTTGACAGAACTTCACAGAAAATTAAGGCCCTAAAATAGCATGAGAAAGTCTTGTCAAAGCAAGCATGATTATCATGGCATGCTTAAGGAATTCATCATCTGCATGAAATTGATACACTTCAGCACCAGCAGGCCCTGCAGTCAGAAGGGACTCATCAGACTTTTATTTATATGTGTTCACCAAATCACATTAATTCTGAGAGCTAAAACATGATAAGGATGAAGGTTATTTTCTGTTCAATCTAATTTATCTATGACAATAATCATCACTAATAATATGTCAAATTAGATTGCAGTCATTTTATGCATGCATGCTGATTTGGAAAATAGTGTTAAACCATCTCATAGTAATTAACAATCGGTAAAGGTATGCAGGGCCTGAAGTCATCAGTCTATCTAGATGGAAAATTACATTGTATGGAAGAGATTTATAGAGACACATCCTTACTAAACTCTGAATATAAGTTACAAAATTAAAAAGCAGATATAATTTTTTATGATGCTTTAGATGATAATTCTCATTGAGAGAAGTGTGACCCTCTCTCCAAATTATTGCAGGTCAAAACAGAAATTAGTTGTACTGTAGATTCATAAATACTACCAATTCTTTCCTCTTCAGCCTTCTCTTCTTTTTTTTCCTGTGGGCTTATACACTAATTTACCAGCAGTATCTATCTTTTAGTACAGATTTAGAAAGGTTCTGAAGGTTCTGTAGGTATTCGTACATAAGTCCATTCACTGTATAAGCATCCACAACAGCACAGGTACTGTAATTGCATGTACTATAGCAATGCCTGTTCCGTAACACCTGCGAGTGTTATTAATTTAATACACGTAGATCTTGAGGCAATGCTAGTGTCATTTTTGTTTGACTGTTTATTTGCTTTTGTTGTGTTTTGGTGTATGTTTTCTGTTTGTTTGTTTCTTTTTACTTTCAATTTTTTCTTTTAGATGGAAGAAAGATCAAAAATTGTGCAGATTAACACAGAGAATTCTCTATTCTTAGAGAATCATTAAAGCAGATACTGCTTCTGCTGGAACACTCTTAATATAAGTTCTTTTTTTCGCAGTAGGTATTTCATGCTACTGATTGCTTTAATAACACTTTTACAGTCCCTTGACTTATAAAGTATTACTGTGCTACAAAACACTTGGTTTAAAACTGTCTGCTTGGTAATGAAGTTTTAAGGGGGCATTTACTTTGCTTTTGGGCTGTTGTGGTTACAAGAATTTGCATACACACACACTTTGGCTTACAGAATTACATTTTAAAAATAAGAGGAAAATAATCTCTTGTTTCTTATTTTTCCTACACTAATCTCTTGTGATCCCGGTACTGCCTCTCTCTCTCTTTGGAGGCCCTCCTTATTGATTAAATGAATCTGCTTGAAAGGCTGGTTCCCAGGCTCTTTGATCTAATCCGATCTGATCTTATCTGATCGCTTCAGCAGGACACTGGGGAATTAACAATAAGCAGCTTTACCACAAGTGTTTAAAAACTCAACACAATCTCCTTATGGCTCCGAGCTGCTCATGTTCTCATCCAGTCAACAGCTCACTGTGTAACAGATTGGACATCCCTCTGAACCTGAGGAATTTTCATGCACTGTGAAACTAATCACTTCAAGTTCCTTCATAAATCACACAAAGCAGATTTCAGCATCTTAACAAATTGAAAAGAAAGGAAAAAGAAAAAAAAAAAAAAAAAAAGCAAAGAAAAGGAAAAAAAAAAAAAAAAAAAGAGGAATGAGGGAAGGAATTCATCCACTGAGCTAAAGACCAGTCAGGGGCACAAGAAGGGGAGGAGGTATAATCTAAATTCTGTCATCTTATTTAATATGTTTCTCAGCTGCTTAACTTTCACAAGCACAAAATAATTCAGGCAGGCTAAAGCTTTGCAAACTTTCAAGCCCACACTGACCTTATTTTTCCCCTTTATGATAGAAAACATGTGTTTCCAACAGCAGTTTTGTTATTCTTCTTCCTGAAATAAACTGAGATTTCTGGCATCATGCAATCAGGTAACATGATATGGAGTAGTGAAGTTTTTTAACTTCTTGTTATATGTCCCATGGTTTGAACAGATTAATGGAAGGGATGCCTTGATGCTGACAAGAAAAGTAGGGTTACTATTCTGGAGTTGAAGAGCAGGAGGATACTGACAAGAGAAGTAGGGTTACTATTCTGGAGCTGAAGAGCAGGAGGATGCTGACAAGAGAAGTAGGGTTACTATTCTGGAGCTGAAGAGCAGGAGGAGCACCTTCAGAACTGATCCATTGTGAAGGCTGTTTAATTCTTAGACCTTTCCATGTCAAAACACTTCAGAGAAAATGAGTTTTATTTCCACTTTCCAAAAATCAGACGAATCAAAGCCAGTTGTGACTGATTATCACCTCCAAACACTCCGACAATTGAGTCTGCACAGAAGATAGAGGAAGGAAAGGGATGACTCAGCAGAGAACACTGTCCCTGAGAAACAGTTCACTGTTAGACTTGGAAGTCAGGATTTTTAATCTCAAAAAGAAGGAAAACCTGGCAGTTATGCTCATGCAGTCTGTGACTTCAGAATTCAACTCAGCTAGTTTCATATGAATCCAACATCTCCATGTGAAATTCTCCATGTCCTTTTATGCAGCTGACAACATATTTATAAAATTACAAAGGCTAAATTTGTAACAGAGATTCTAAGCATTATTTACTCCAAATCTTGACCTTAATTTAGCACTTTCCAGCAGTTATCTACTGCTAGAAAATTCTTTATTGAATTTCTTATTCTCATAGGTTACTATTTATCTTGTGATTTTTAAGAGAGAATGGATGCCCAGCTCAGTTACTGTAAAGGTATCTCTTCTTGCTCAGATCTGAGCTTCATAGGATTCTTAAATTAATGAAGCTGCAGTTCATGTTCAAATTCATTTTGAAATTCATTTTTTAGATTCAAACGTACTACAGATATTAGGATAAAATTAACTTATTATTTTATTACTTCCTTGTTAAGGGACTACTGAAAATATATCCAGGAAGTATTTAAGGTCAATAGCAATTTTTTTGATCTATAGTTCAAACAATAAGCATTAGTCAAATCTTGAAGATTACTTTATGTGTGTATCGTTGAAGTTATTTCAGTCTTTAGGATGGTGGAAAGAAATGGCCAAGTCACCTATAAATTGCATTTTTCTCTACGTAGGCTTGTTTTCCAAAATACAAGCAACTATTTGTTTCTGGTTGATGTCACAGGACCGCCATGAAAGGTTTGTTTAACTGTTATTTCTTGTTCAGTAAGGCAATCAAAAGTGATCAGATACTTTTTTATTCTGCATTTACTTGACTTTGGTGTTAACTAATGATGTTGTGTCAGCCATTGAAAACTTTGCTGAGAATTATGACATGCTGATTTTTTTAAAACTAGCCACAGAATCTCAAAAATATGTATCCATTTAGATGATTACTGGAAGCCAGCCCAAGAAAGAAACAAAAGACAACATACCTCTTTACATAAATTTAGATGGATATATTTTCCTAGCAATGGTGTAGTATTTATAAAATTTACATATCATGCAGACAATTCAAGAGGGGGATTTATTCTGTTGCTGTTGTGTTTGGTGGTCTTTAGGTTTATTAATTTATAACATTTTGCACCTAAGTATTTTCCAAAAAAATATTGCTTCAGTTCAAGACTGCATTCTTCAGACATCATCAAAGTAGCAAGATTGCCCTATAGAAGTGAATGTAAGAAGACCTTAAACCTAAACAATTTCTTCTTATAAAAACAACCATAAAACAAAATGAAAAACAAACAAAACAATGGAAAAACAACACTGAACCTGAAAAATACAATTGTATGACTGACAGTTTGTAACTCTTATGACACTGGCTGAGAACTTTCCAACAAAATGGTTTTTCAGAGCACCAATTTCATTAAAGCTTTTTTGTGTGTGTCAGAGATGAAAAAGTTCATTCTTATGAACTTTTTATGAAATACAGGTGTTTCTTTAGAAGATTTATCTTCCCAATATCTCTCTCACCTACTGTAGAGCTTTAAAGCCTAAAACCCAAGGAGTTTCAGTAGCACACCTATTGTACAACTTGCCCCTAAGGCTCAGGACCACGCCACTAAACACTGAGATTTGTAGACCTTATAATATTGTGGAAAAAAAGAGTCTGGAGGCCTGGGAAATCTTAACAGCTCAGCAGGAATTTTGGAGACCTCAAGAAAGATGGTTTGAACTGGGGCTCACATAACTTCCACACTTCCTGCTGAAGGGTTGAGCACCAAATATCTTCACTTTTATGTGTACCAAATGTTTTGAATAAATCAGAATAATTTTTATTAGTGATTTTTCCTTCTTTTGTTAAAAATTTTGTTTATATTCTTTTTTTTTTTTTTTTTTTAAACTTCTTTGTGTTACTTTGGGTGGTTGTTGTTTTGAAGTTTATATTTTATTTGACCAGATTTTCCAGCAAAATAGAAACCCTGAGTTTTGATGCTATGCTTGTAGCTGTTGTGATCCAGTGTGATTGTGGGATTATGTCATCAAATATTGTTTGGTATTCTCATGCAAGGCATTAATGCCAGTGCATGGTTGCCTACAGCTATTTTCCTTCTCAATTACAAAGAAGATGAAGGAAGAGCTAGTATTTTGCCTTCATGTTGTGGCCAAAAGATAAATGAAGCCTTTTTCTCTGTATAATAGACTCCAAGACTTATCAATTCTAAATCCTGACTCAACAGAAGACAACCTAAGAGTTAAACCATGCATCTAAGAGCATCATCTGCATGCTTCTTGAACATCAAGAGGCTGGCAACATGACTGCTTCCCTGAGAAGCCAATTCCAGCCCCCACTCACTCTCTTAGTGATGAATGTTTTACTAATCTGAGCATCCTCTGATGCATTTTTAAACTATATCCCCATGTTCAGCCATTGGCAACCAGAAAGAAGAGGTTGGTACCTCCTCCTATTTGATCCTTATGAAGAAGTGAGCAATGAGGTCACTCATCATGCTTTTCACCATGTAAGACATGCCTATGCATCCTTTCACCATATTTGTTGCCCTCCTTTAGCCACATGTTAATATTTTTATATTCTTCTTAAACGGTGGCACCCGAAACTGCACACAGTGCATAAGCTAAGGCTTGAACCATTTCAGACTAGAGTGGGACAATCCCATTTTTTGACAGATTACTTACACAGTGCTTAGAGCACCACAGAATACAGTTGGCCCTTCCGGCCTTCAGGGCACATTGTTGACTCATTGTGAAATTACTATCAACCAAAACCCCAGATTCCTCTCTTCAGGGCTGCATTGCAGCCACTTGTCCCTCAGCCTGTATACACATTCTGGATTGTACCATGCTAGGTGCAGAATCCAGCATTTGCTCTTGTTAAAATTTTAACAGTTGGAAACTGCCCAGACCTACTGTCTAGTAGTATCTTTCTGCAAGGCCTCTCTACCATCAAAGGAATCAGAGACTTATCCTAATTTACTATTGTCTATGAACTTATTGTTCACACAACTCTTCTGACCAGTTCATCGATGAAAAAACTGAGGAGAACTGTCTCTAAAATGAGTCCTGAAGCACAGTGCTACTGACTGGCACCTGTCTGATCTTATTCCATTTGTTACAACATTTTGAGTCAGACCCTTCAGCCAATTGTTCACTCATCTTATTGTGTACATGTCTAGCTAAACAACAGACATTTTTTCCAGGGACAGTACTGAAACTTTGCTTAAATCCAAAGAAAACACATGCCTCAAAAGTGCAGGAAAGATCAATACAACATTCTCAGGAGAAATCTGTCCTTTAAGAAGGCTACAGTGGTGTCCTTTGCTGCATAGGCCATTGTAAAGATATCCAGTGTACAGTACTCATAAAGTTGGTTTATCAGAGAACATGGAGACAGGCTAAAACTTCAGACCTCAATATTTATCATACTCAGTGCTCAAAGTCACTCTGTAACTAAAAGATATGTGCCAGGATAAAGACCATGATTAGTAAATACCACTGGAACAACAGAAATTCACACTAATAAGTCTAACAGTCACTGCAGAAATATGTTTTGTTCAGTTTGGTGTAACAAGAAAGGAAACCAAAGTTTTTCATAAATACCAGTATTTTCAACTAGTATTTCCCATGGAAAGTGCTTTGATTCCCATGGACACAACATATTTATTGGAATATAGTGAAAAATAAATCCTGCTACAATGAAAGATTGCATTGCATTTATAAAAGGAAGGGAAAGAAGAAACTAAGCATGCTAATTAATAGGCATGTTTTGTTTTTTCTATTATTATTTTTTTTATGTACATCTGAAAGCAATTCAGATATACAGTGATGAAAAAAAAAAATGTAAAAACTTGTTGCAAGAAAGGTAGGTCATTTATGCAGCTATAATGACTACTTTTCCAGATGCCATGTTTCTGCCCATAACCAATGGATGCACACCAATGCAGTGCATCAGAGCACAAATTAAAGTCATATAAGCCTAACTGAGTGGCAGTGAACATGCTTCCTCAGTAAAGCACCAGTTAGGTGGGACTGCAAATATGAAGCAGTGACTTGCAGAAATACAATAGAGAGATGTGATATCTGGAACTGAACTGAAGCAGTGCAGTCACATCCTTGCAGCCCAGCCTGTGGCTACACAACTGTTTCACAAGACATGTCTTTGAATACGATACAGTTTGTCCTTGCATACCTTTTCAAGGATTGCAAAATGGCATATAAGCATGACTTTTAGCCTTAAAAATTTATGAAAAGCAGTACTCTTTTCTGCCTTTCTCTGCACTTAATTTGTCCATATTCAAATCACTGAAATATGGAGAATTTCTACCAGATGTGCTGACTATTGCATCTGAACTGTATATTCATTAACACACAAAATGCAGTGCAGTGCTTCTGATTTTTCCTTTTTTCCTCTGCAAGCCCCCATATAAAATTACCATGGTATAAAATCCAGCATGGATTTCATATTCTGTAGTCAAAGTGCATCATTTTAATTTAAAGTATCCTGAAAGATTTGAAAACAGGCACTCTTTTCAGAACTGAAGGCCTTCTTTGACAGAAGACTTTGTCAATTGTTTCATATTTAATAAATATAGCACCAGAATTGTAAGAAAATTCTTTCTTCCAAGGTCACCAAGTAAAATAAACAAGGTAATTGTGCAAAAAGAAATTAAAATCTAAATTCAAAACAAGCACCTCTGCCTATATCAGAATTGGTAGTGAACTGTACTCAGAGTTGTTAAAGCTGAGGAACAGAAAACTGTGAATTGAAGCACTGCCTATCAAATGTTTTTCACCAGGTCAACCTTGAACACTCAGACTACAGTACCATAGTTCATATTTTCTTCTTGATTAACTCTATTTATGTAATTTAGGTCAATGATTTTTATTTGTTTGTTTGTTTAATGAGATGCAAGCTCTAACATTCCATACTGGGGCATTCACCTGACTAGTAAATCCCAAGTTCTGTTGTCTTTATCAGGTCAGGAACCCTCGTGCTTGTCTAATGCCTATGCAGTTACCTAAGAAAGCTCCACAGAATGCCTAAAAAATTGACAGAAATAAAGCATACATTCACAGGGAATTAATGTGAAGAACATACTGTGTTTGAAAAGCAAACTAGAGATAGAATTAATCTGTTTGGATTAAGATATCTACATATAAGCTAGCTTTCTAGGTTTTCCTTGTATAGAGAAGAAACTCTAGGCTGTCATTTTCCTCATTTTATAGCAATTTTTTAAAAATAGCTTAAACAAATCGTGTTCTAGAATTTTTCATTTTATTCTATGGACCAAAAAATGTTTTTGAAGCATAGACATACACAGCATAAGCCATATATATAAGCTGCTGCTCACCTCCAGTGTCTACAAAATCTTGTGTTGCTAAAGATATTCTAAAAATAATTCTTCCACATTTTAAACCCTTTCTGATGCTTAATGTGCTTACTAAAAACTGACACTACTATCCAGTTTCCAAATTCAGAATCATTATTTTTCATCAAATATTATAAATTGATTATCTTAAACATTACAGTGGTATTCATGGTTTAAAAGTTATTGTAGTAGCATGTAAACATGACCTTGACATTAAATTTTGCGAAAACCGTTCTTTCATAAAAGGCCATTTATATTCATACGTAAAGGGGAATACTGTTTTATTAAAATATAAAAAATAAATAATTTGTCCACAGATGTAAGCCACAAATTGGAAAATAAGCCTATAAAAGTGCATCATATTTTGTCTGTTTTGAAAAACAGCCAAACAAAACCATTAAATGGGGATTTGTTTGCACAAAATCTGCTGAATTTAACCACAAAGGCACTACACCAAGATAGCTGCGCTAAATAAAATACATCAGAATCAGCTATACTCAATAAAATCTCTAAATCAAATTAATGTTCAGTATGCTTAGGTCACTTAGTATTTTTCATACTTAAAGTCTGAAAGATTATAGAACAATAAACACTAATGGCAGATATTAATAAAGATAATCTATTTTTAATTAATAGTGAGGGTAATCTAGTTAATTATTTTCTTTAACCTTTAGAACACTGGTACCTGCAACTTTCCCATATGCAGACTTCTGAGAAGCTAGCTATTCACTTAGCAGATTTTACAACTTTGTATTAAATGCATCAATGACACCAGATTTTCCTCATGCTTAGAAAATGGATAAATGTGTCTTAGCTTAGATGTGAGGAAGTCATTTTTTTATCACTCTGTGTATCAGGAAAAAAATAAGTCCAAATTCAACATTTGTACTGGTCATGTGTATTCATGAGCTGAAGGGCTGCTGTAGACAGGCCAGAATCTCCTTCGCTTCTGATTAAACTCTGGGACAACTTGAGACCAAAAAGTAGAAATTATGAGCAGTATGACTGAACAGTTTTTTATGAATATATATTATACAAGGTCTGAGGAGAAACCAGAAAGCCTTAAATTTGAGATTGAAGACAAGCAATCTTATTGTGTCATGACAAAGGTGACATAGCACAAATATATGTTTCAAAAGACAAACATTTTCTATTTCTCCAATAGAAATGCATGTGACTGAGAGTGTAAGTAAACACTTTTAGAGGTATGTAGAGGGCTGACACTGACCAGAAGCCAACAGCCCACACAGCTGTTTGCTTGGTTCCCTCTTCCCACTTTGAGTGAGAGACAGCAGCAAGCACAAAAGCAAGCTACCCATAGGTTGAGAGAAAGACATAATCCTTCACTGGTGAAAGATCAAGAGAGTTAGAAGAAAGGAAAAAAAAAAAAAAAAAAAAGTGATGCAAAACCAGCCAGTCCATGTTCTTCAGAATCAGTCTGGTATTCAGCCATGCTATGAGCAACAGCCACCCTGGAGAAATAAACCAGAAAATCTCCTTTGTTGTGATCACACCGTCAAGTGGCATGGAATATATGTTTGGCCAATTCTTATTAGCTTTCCTGGCTGTACCCTTTCCGATTTCTTGCAAGTCTACTCACTGTGGTCAAGACACTGTGCAAGGTCCACTCAAGTGGCAGCCAAAACATAGGTGTGCTGTGAATGCTTTTAGTGACAAATCTGAAGCACATCTCTGTACCAGTGGCTATAAAGAATGCTTCTCCATGCAGCCAGACCCAGAACAAGCACTGAAACAAAGAAATGGAATAACTGATAATGCATTAAAATACTCTCTTTGCAATATGTAGAACATTATCAGTCTGGTCCAAAGATTTCTGCCAGTTACCTAGACAATGATTAATAATAGCATGTAATATATTATATGCCATATCAGCTTTTCCATAGTCTGTTTCAGAAATACATTAAGACAGTTACATTATACTCATTTTGACAGATTTTCCTTCATCTGCTTGTAAAACACCTGTTCCTGGCAGCCAGGCAGCTGACCTCCCTGCCTATGCAAGGTGTTAGAATGGCCGATAGATTGGTTACAAGTAGCTGGTAACAGAGAGCCTACACCATCTTTTTTCAGAAAAAGATTTGCTCTTCTAGATATCGTAATCAAGGTTGTCATGTCCAATCATGTTCTTGAGTGTCTTTGCATGATTATCTGCACCATCACATGTCAGAAGCTGATGATAGGTTTGCCATTGAATTTCACTGGTCATTTTCATGTTCCCCTGCCTCCACAAAGAAAACCATAAAATGCATGCTGCTTTTTTATGTAGTCATGTAACTATTTAGGAATCACATACCTCATGGATGATTTCCCTATTCACTTTGTGAAATAAATAATTAAAGACTGTCTGCTTTAAATCATTTAAGTCAGGTCTTTTAAACTCTTTCTGATATAATTGTACTTAATGAAGTAAGAAATGTTTCTGAAGCAGAATTTGAAAGGCTAGGATTTACTAGGGGCACGGTGTTTGTATGAGCAGTAAAACGAATTAGTTACGCTTCAAATTCTTGAAAGAGATTGTGACTAAAACACACTAACTTTCACAGGCATCAATTAAATAATGATTACAACTCTATTTTGTAGGTGAAGCTGCCAACAAACAGAGAGACAAAGCTGATTTACACAAGCCAAATGTACCATTATGGCTGTGAATCCTTTACTGAACTAGAGTACAGTGAAGAAATGTTGGCATAGCTTCTTTGCAAATCAGCAGACGAATAAGTATAGTAGTCAGTTTGAGGAATAATTTCCATGTTGTTCTCATGAAAGGGGATGAAAACATTTCTAGAGGATATACCAAAGCACTGGTAGTAAATTCCCTGAAATATTTAGGGTACTGTTTTCCTTCCTTCCTTCCTTCCTTCCTTCCTTCCTTCCTTCCTTCCTTCCTTCCTTCCTTCCTTCCTTCCTTCCTTCCTTCCTTCCTTCCTTCCTTCCTTCCTTCCTTCCTTCCTTCCTTCCTTCCTTCCTTCCTTCCTTCCTTCCTTCCTTCCTTCCTTCCTTCCTTCCTTCCTTCCTTCCTTCCTTCCTTCCTTCCTTCCTTCCTTCCTTCCTTCCTTCCTTCCTTCCTTCCTTCCTTCCTTCCTTCCTTCCTTCCTTCCTTCCTTCCTTCCTTCCTTCCTTCCTTCCTTCCTTCCTTCCTTCCTTCCTTCCTTCCTTCCTTCCTTCCTTCCTTCCTTCCTTCCTTCCTTCCTTCCTTCCTTCCTTCCTTCCTTCCTTCCTTCCTTCCTTCCTTCCTTCCTTCCTTCCTTCCTTCCTTCCTTCCTTCCTTCCTTCCTTCCTTCCTTCCTTCCTTCCTTCCTTCCTTCCTTCCTTCCTTCCTTCCTTCCTTCCTTCCTTCCTTCCTTCCTTCCTTCCTTCCTTCCTTCCATTTTTTCCCCCTTAATCTACGAATGAAAAACAGTAACTATGTAAACAAAATCTGAAAGAAATTAATTATAAGATCTATAAGTCAGAAACTGCTTTATACTACTCTTGTGAGATGCTGGTTTGGTTTAATGAATAGAAAACAGTATAGCTGAGGTTAAAGACTTATTTTGCAGTTAGTATTTTGAGAACATATTTATTCAGAAAGCAACAAAAGCTAACATTTTCCCTATGATGGCTTAATGCACATTCTGATTTCTTAAGTTTCTCCTTGTCTTTACTCACCTTCTACTAATGATAATTAAAAAAATAAAATAAAATAAAAAATTGGAAAGGTTTTTATTTGATGCTTCTGAAAAATCAGAGCATCAGATTCAGTACTGACAATAAATTAATGTTTCCTGAAGAACTTTGGTACTTTTAGAGGCTCTCATGGAGTCCCTAGGCAACCTGAATATTCAAACAGATATCCTGTTATCTCCTTTTTGCATCTGGAGGGAAACAATCCAAGCGACTTCCACATTCTCCTGCAAATTTCTGTTACAATGAATTAGGCAGAATTTTGATTTGACTCATCATCTTCTCATAACTTCACCATCACTTGACCCTGTGTTATAAAATCCAGATGACTGGATTTCTGAGTGGAGGTAATAGTGAGTAAATTAATCCTCTAAGGAATCAGCAGGTACTGCAGAGTTTTAAAACCTGGTTTTTCAGTTCTTCCAGTGTAATAACTCATCTGTTGACACTTTAATGTTTCTAAATCATTTCAGTTCTTTTATAGTAATTGGAAACATATGCAATTTTGTCTTAATATAGTCACAGTTCACTATAGACTAATTATAATTGATTACAGATTAATTAAATAGATTTTAAACTAATTGATTATAGGCTAGTAGATTATAGAATAGTTGTAATCACCAGCTAGTAAATATTTCTAATATGATATTCATAAAAACAGGATACTACATACAAATATTTAGTTGAATAGGAGAAAATTGGATGAAATTTTGCACTGAATTAAGTGAAGCATAAAGGTCCCTTCTCTTCATTGCATCAGGATTAAGATGTAGTACCAGGCACCAGAAAATAAATGAATTTGAACAGCAAGATCAGGGCAGCTATGAATACAAGACCATGCATAATGATATTGTGCTTCTTTGGTCTCATTAGCAACTTACACTGTACAAAAAAATAATAATAATCTCTGGATACTTCAATAGCTGGTAGTTAGAGGCAAAATGCAATCATGTTTTTCTTGTCAACATTCCTAAAAATGTTTCTATTTCAGTGTATATCTGTTAAGTTGAAAGTAATGTTTTCTGCTTTTTCTTGGTATACTGCTGCTTACAGATTCCAAAAGGCAGCAGGTGGGATGTGAGATTAGTACATGTGCTAATTAAAATAAGAATTATTGCTTTCATAGGAAACAATTTTTTTCCTAAGAAATATTCTTTAACTCTTGTGCTTCTGAACATTCACTGTGCTTTTAGACAAGGTGTGCATTATTGTACTTTATATGAGTTTGGGCAAAAGTGGCAGTAAAAACTTCTCAGTATCAATATAACTTTGAAACCCACTGTACTCTTTTGTATATTGAATATTTTGTAAGATTTGTTGTACTGAATATAGCAGGCATTTCTAACACTAAACTAAAAATAAAAAACAAACAAACAACAAAACAAAAACAAGAGCAATCTAAATGTTGAATATACAGTAAGGCATCAGTCGATCTTTCTTCAGCGCTTATACAGCTTGTGTCCTCTGCACTGCCAGCCACAGATGGTAGAGCTAATGCACACATTCCCCAAAGATAGGACATGACATGTCTGGACGAAGAAGACACTAACCTAACTAGTAAATGCTTAACATTGGTGAATTTTGGAGGGGAGAGTGGGAGAGGAGTATAAATTTAGTCATATTTATGTCAATAAATATATACTAACTAAAGCAGGATGATGAACATGACTTATAGCAATACATATGATGTTACTACTGTTTCATGCATTGGAGTAACCTGATGATATGTAAATACTGGAGTATGAACAGTCCTAATATAATTAGGAAAAAGCGATGAAAATGTTTGCCTACTGATCTTGAAAGCAAGGAGATATCTGTGAACCATGAGCTCTTTATAAAAATCCTAGCTGTCCAGTGAATGGCTGTCAGAATTTAATGGATTAGTACCCTTGGGGTACAAACCTTTAGAGTTTGTACAGAGAGGTATAAAGTGGCTGTCTGTGAGTTTGCAATGGCATATCTTCAGGCTATACACCTACCATTGTTTCCTGTCTATGGCTACTGATGTTATCCTTGTTTTCTCTCTGAGGACACTACCATTACCAATCCATGCTCAGAATCAAAAGTATTACTGACTTGCAGACCACAGATAAAATTATCCTCACATCTGTACACATATTAGCTTTGTGCCTACATACACAAACTTCTTTCACCTCTATCTTCCCACATAGCCTGAGTCATTTCTTAATGCACATGGCTATGAGATGTCAGCAATCTGCCAAAAAGCTGAAGATTTGGCCAGGTTAACTTTGATTAGCTAATTGGTGAGCATGTGTTTCCAATACGTACCCTATTGGCTTAATTAGGATTAATTAAAAAATGTTTATGTCTGGTGTAGGGGACAATGTCTATCTAGTGAAGGCTTATTTACTGGCACTAGATGACATTCTGGTGATAGCTTTAATGAAACATTTAGAAGATGTTGCTCAGTTCTAAAAAAAGAATAAAATTATAGATGACATAGACTTTACACTGGTAACCAAACAAGCAAGAAATTCATTCAGATGGCATTGAATTTTATCATTAACTTTAATTAACTTGTAAAGTAAGTCACAATTAGAAGCCTATGCTGCTTGTGGGCTCTACAAAGGTACACATACTAATTTTAGTTAAAAAGATTTGAATCTAGAATATATTTAAGGAAAACAAACAAAAAAAAATAAAAACAGATAATAAAAGATGGTGGTTTAAGCAAATACATATTTTATTTTGTAAAATAAAACTTGTAAATGGAGTTGGCCAATAAAGCACCAAATTCAGAATGGATTGCCACAGCAGTTTATCTTCTGATCCAGTGTCAGTGCTGACTACATTTCTTTTGGTACTTCAGCAAAAGCCTGATGGCAGTTTAACTGCCTCAGAATGAAAAAAATATATATTGTTTATTTTACAAATTTATCTTGAATTTTTCTAGAAACAATAAGTGTTAGTCTTCATCCAAGCTCTCTTTATTACATCTTTGAACTCTTGCCTGTATTTGAAAAATAATAATGGAAAAAGTGTCTCACGAGTTCTTACACCCCTGCGGCATAATGTGGCATACAAACTGAATTCATATGCTTCTGAGGTGATTGCTTTAAGAACAGAAATTTCCAAGAGCTACTCTTCACACTACCTTAGTCTTCCCGCTGTCAGCCACATCTCTGACGGTGCTTCATGACATGACCTTCCTTACACAAAGAGATACACTTCCTTTCTGCAGGCAGCTCTCTCAGCTCCTCTCCCTGGATCACAAAAGCATGTGGTTAGTCCCTGTGGCTCCTGGGAACATGCAGATTTTTGTATGCAGCCCACAAGAGCAGGATCTTTGGCCACCCATGTATCACACAGTTAAAATGACTTGCTCCTCTTTTTACATAATTCTACAAGTTTTATCTTGGCCATAGATTAGACAAGGGCCCAAAAGCTCCTCATCTTAAATGCTAGAAACTGTCTCCAAGTCTATGCTGGTAGTTCTGCACCTCAGCAGAAGGTATATGTGACCCAGCAGTGTGCCTTTCCAGGCAAGAAGGCCAATGAATGGTATCCTGGGCTGCATTAGGAAGAGAATTGCCAGCAGGGTTAGAGAGGGGATTTTCCCCTTCTACTCTGCTCTGGGGAGTTCACATCCAGAGTACTGGGTCCAGTGCTGGACTGCCCAGTACAAGACATGGAGTTTCTGGAGAGATGCCAGCAAAGGGCTATGAAGATGGTTAGGCACCTGGAGAATTCTCCTATGAGGAATGGCTGAGGCACTTAGGTCTGCTTCTCTAAGAAGACTAAGAGAGAAGGTCTTATAAATTTATACTAACACCACCAGGGAGGGTGGGAAGTTTGGACTGGACTCTTTTCAGTGGTGCCCAATAGCAGAATAAGAGGAATACAGGAAGTTCCATCTTCCATGGTGAAAAACTTCCTTACTGTGAGGGTGACAATGCACTAGCACAGGTTACCCAGAAAGGCAGCTTTCTGATTGTCTCTTTAATCTTCAAACATTTTGTGTATGTATACTTCTGAGGTGATATATAAGAGTTTTAGAGTAAATTTGACCACTTCTTTCAGATCAAAAAGAAGCACATTCTCACACGGTGATTTGAAATACTGTAGTTAAACATTTTACAACAAGAATGCTCATGACTTATTTCATGCTGCTAGTACTTGAATACTATTCCTAGCTCTAATTTGAATGTAATTTAACATGATGAGATTAAATGAGACTGTATCTTTAGATTTTATTATTGATTCACTCCCCTGTACTTACAGTTTTTGTGTTTGTCCCCTTGAGCTATTCTTTCAGAGCTGCTCTCTAAAATTGCTTGATAAGTACAGAATTTTTTGGTTCATCTTGTCTACAAGTAAGAGAAGAATCTTAAAGAATCTCTTTAATGGAAAAATGTTTACCCTTCTTGAGTTACTGCTATTTAACACAAAAAGGAATACAGGCATTGTAAACACGTTGGTTGTTAAGAAAGTAGGAATTTTAAGGGGTAGTTTTTGGTTGTAGGGTGAAGAAGGGTGCTTACTGCTGTTTTACCAGTTTAGTAGTCAGATTATCTTCCCTTCTGTACATACATGATCACAAACCATTTTTTCGTCTCAGACAAACGCTACTATTCCTTTATGTTTTTTAAATACTGAAAGGCTGAAATGAGGTCTCCCCAGAGCCTTTTCTTCTACAGGCTGAAAGAGAGGAGAGCATAGGAGAGCTGCTCAAGCTCTCCAGTCATCTTTGTGGCCCTCCTCCAGACCTTTTTCTACAGCTCCACGTTTTTCCTGCACTGGGGCCCCAGACTACAACCCAGCTCTCCAGGTGGGGCCTCATGAGAGAAGAGTAGAAGCAGGTGATCACTCTCTCCTCAAATCGTTGGCCATCTTTTCTTTTGATGCAGCCCAAGATACTGCTGGCCTTCTGAGCTTCAAGCACAAATTTTTGGCTCACATCCAGATTATAGTTCAGATGAACCCAGAATTCCTTCCCCACAGGGCTGCTCTCAAATTCTTCTCCTGGAGTATCTGGGATTGTTCCAACTCAGGAGCAGCACCTTGCACTTGACATCACTAAAACTCCTTAGGTTCACACAGAACCCACTTATCAAGCTTGCCTAAATCCCACTGGATGGCACCCCTTACCTTCTGTTGTATCAACTGCACATCTCAGCTTAGGTGCCATCTGCAAACTTGCTGAGGGTGCACTTGTTCCCCCTCTCTGGTTCACTGATAAAGATGTAAGAGAATACCAGTCCAAAGACTGTATCAAAAACTGGAATGGTATTTACAAGTGACAGGATACATCAATTTTAAGGGAATGTGTGGTTCAGAGGCATGTCCATAGGACACAGAACCCATCAGTTTAAAGACTGCTGGTACAAATGTGGATAAAAGCAGTCATAGGATTGGAAGTTCCATGTGATTATTTCTGTAAAAATATTTTATCACTATATGACTTACAAGGAGATGTCATAAAATACCTAAATTACAGAAATTCAGCTAAGGCTATCTAAAAAAAGATGACATTTATCTTTCTTATTCTGCAGAAACACTACAAATATTTACTCCAAGAGAGTAAAGCTCACAAATAATTTTTATAATGCTGGCAATGTGCATTTCAGAGTGAAAGGGAAGAAATATTTTCTACTAATTGAACTGAATTCATACACAGTATGTAGGACAGAGTTGATTTTAAAACTATCAGTCCTTCAGTGCTTTAGGAGCTACTAAAGTATGTGAAATTTAAATGAAATTTAGATGAAAACAAAACGAAACAAAACTAAGAATCATATTTAGAAAACTAAAAGATATTTTTTGGGAGAAGAATGTTTGTTTCTGTTGTAGCTTGGCATCCAATCCACTGTTTCTGCATTTTTGTTTTGTTTGCCTTTGTTTTTTGTAAATCCACTCAAAAGAATCAAGGACTAAAAGATGTATAAATAACATCCCTCCCCCCCCCAAAAAAACAAACAAGCAAACAAACAAAAAGTTAAATTTAAAAAATTCATACTTGAAAGCAATATTATAGAAACCTTATCATCAAAATTCTTGTTGCCCATAAAGACAGTAAGAGCCAAGCCAAATCTGTCACTACCATGGTCTCTGTCTCCCCTTTTGAATTTTGTAGAGAATTTCATTAATTATAACTACTTAACGTGTGCCCTGGTGGCACAGTGGTAATAATGCCGCTTTCCAACACTGGGTCCCGGGTTCTAATCCCCTGTGGCGCAAGCGGTAGAAGTGCCACTCTGCTACACTGGAGGCTCGAATCCTGGGGGTTGGACTCAGATCTCATATAACTTCTGACCTTATGATGACCGGGTCATCACTGGATGTGATGACTGTTATCATCTGGATATCTCTACCTGTCCAGGGACTGTATGAGCCTTTCTGAAGTAAGCAAATTCTTTTTCTCTTTCACTGCTATTTCATCCTTCACTTCAGTCCAAGACCTTGCTGCTCTGCCTTCTTGTAACAGTTCTGTTTCTCCAAGGTTTAAAACAACCTATGAGAGTCACTTTGCATTAGTCTCACACGGTACACACAGAGCAAAAATTTTCCTGCAGTAAACACTCCTTCTGAATAGTATCTCTGCAGGGGTGTGTGGGCAATGAGCTAGAGACTGAACATCATATTTTTTATTTCTGTTTGTATGCAGGAAAACCAGGGTCATGTCAGCACCAGTGCTTGCCTTGCAGCCTGACATGTTCAGAAGAGGAGTAGTAAATGGAAATTCTCCTCTGAGGCAGAAATCTGACACCTGGGACTGAATTTCTGCCAGATACTAGATTTTTTTATTTTTATTTTTTAACATAATTTTCTGTAAGAGGAATTTTGAACAGAGTGACAGGACATTTGACTGGAGTTTGACTGTATACACAGTCCTCCAAATTTGTCACCACCCACTTTGTTATAGAAAAGCCTCACCAATCCTCTTAGGGAAGGAATAATAACTCAAGTTCTTTCTGCAGTCAATAACTACTACATATGAGACTAATTGCTGTTAACTAAAATGAACTGTTTCTTTTCAAAGTATTACACTTCTACAGTGTATCAGGGCTGACAGATGGTACTTTTTTGCTGGGACAAGACTGATCCTAGTTTGAAGCAAAGTTGTACTTGGTGTTACACCGAGTTGAAAGGTGCAATCAGAGAAGTTTTGAGGAATGTATGGAAGAAAATAATTTTAAAAGCTTTGTGGGGAAAAAAAAAAAAAAAAAAAAAAAAAGAATCCAATAAGTTTTTTTAGCTGCGCTTTTCCCCACTTCCCCCTACATTTTTTGGTAGCACTCCTTTGTCCTCACTTAGGCTGGGTAAGGATATGACCAAGCCATGAGCTGAGGTCATAGTCCAGGCAGGAATCCAAGAGTTTCGAAAATCACTGGGTGCTGTTGTTTTTAAGGCATTCATTCCAGGTTGTAAGTAGTAAACACGAAGTTTTGTATTATGCATGCAGCCTATCAGTATAACACGTGAAGAGCAAGGCTGCTTGACAGCACTGAGTAAACAGTAGTATTACCAGGATGCAGAAAAATTTCATGGTGGTAGAAGTTTTAATTTTTTTTTTCTGCTTTGGCTCAGAGCCGCACAGGAATATTTCTCACATGGAGCACCTGCAACCACAGCCCTGATAGAGAGTTCTTCTCATGAGAAGTAGACAAGGAAATTGCCTTCAGTGTATTGGGTGAAAAGAGCTGGAGAAGAAGAGGGAGATTTTTTCTTCCCTCCAGAGTAGTACCTTGCTTCAGATCAGTTACCTCCTTCAGGAGGAGATTCCGCTCCAGCCTTGGGGACTCAAAGCCATTCACATCTCACAGTTCTTCTGCCTTTTTTCCATTTTTGCTCAAAATGGAGGTAAAAAAGGGCTTCTCTGACACTTTGATCAGCATGTTAGAACAGAAAGGAGTTTTTCCTCCTTTCCTTTCCTTTCCTTTCCTTTCCTTTCCTTTCCTTTCCTTTCCTTTCCTTTCCTTTCCTTTCCTTTCCTTTCCTTTCCTTTCCTTCCCTTCCCTTCCCTTCCCTTCCCTTCCCTTCCCTTCCCTTCCCTTCCCTTCCCTTCCCTTCCCTTCCCTTCCCTTCCCTTCCCTTCCCTTCCCTTCCCTTCCCTTCCCTTCCCTTCCCTTCCCTTCCCTTCCCTTCCCTTCCCTTCCCTTCCCTTCCCTTCCCTTCCCTTCCCTTCCCTTCCCTTCCCTTCCCTTCCCTTCCCTTCCCTTCCCTTCCCTTCCCTTCCCTTCCCTTCCCTTCCCTTCCCTTCCCTTCCCTTCCCTTCCCTTCCCTTCCCTTCCCTTCTGTCTCGCTCCAATTTACAGGAGGGAGGCAAGGTTCTTTTGTGTATATACCCGGCGTGAGATTAAGAAGCAACGGTTCAAATGTTGGTCCAACCAGTTTATTAAAGTCCTAGCCGTTTTTAGGGAGATGGGGAAGGGAAGGTAGGCGATAGGGAAAGTAGGAAATATAAGCAAGGAGTCTTTGCAGATAGCAAAAGAGATATAGTCACCACCGTGGGTCCAGCGAGGTACACAATAGGTCCGTTGATCTCAGGAACTCAATAGGTCCGTTGATCTCAGGAACTCGTCTGATTACCGCGGGGGATGGGAGACAGCCAGGGAGCTCCGCAGCAAGCCGGTCCCGGGGGTTCTTCCGACAAAGTTTTCCCCTCAGGGAATTCTCCGTCAAAGGTGTCTTTGGGAGTTTGTCTCCAAAGTCCCCAGTTTAGCGAGGGCCTTTTATCCTCCATTTCTGTGAGGTTGTTTTTCTCCTTAGTTTGGTGTGACATACCTGGCCCAACAGATAAGCCAGCAAGGAGGGGGGGGGGGCTCTGTTGCCAGACACAAGCATTATCACCTTCTGCAGTGGTCAGCTCCTTCGAGCAGCACCCCTGAAGAAGACTGCTTGTCCTGCTTCTGCTTATCTTTGCAATCATAAGCAGAGTTACTGTGGCACAACAACACCCACCATTCACCCTCCTAGATAGTTAGCAGTCACCAGTCAGAGTCTTATCATCAGAAAGGCCTCACGAAGCAAGCTTTGAGACAATAAAAGAAAACCAGTTCCGTCCTTTACACCTTCCCTTCCCTTCCCTTCCCTTCCCTTCCCTTCCCTTCCCTTCCCTTCCCTTCCCTTCCCTTCCCTTCCCTTCCCTTCCCTTCCCTTCCCTTCCCTTCCCTTCCCTTCCCTTCCCTTCCCTTCCCTTCCCTTCCCTTCCCTTCCCTTCCCTTCCCTTCCCTCCCCTTCCCTCCCCTTCCCTCCCCTTCCCTCCCCTTCCCCTACTCTGAGAGCAGAGTAGAGGGGCAGAATCACCACCTTCATTCTGCTGGCCGTTCCTCTCTTATTGCAGCTCAGTAAATGGTAGGCCTTCTGGGCTGCAAACAAATACTGCTGGTTCATGTTGGCTCGTAAATGACAATCCAAAACCCTTCTCCTCAGGGGTGCTCTGGTGCCGTTCTTGGCCCAACCTGTATCTGTGCTTGAGATTGTACTGACCAGGGTAAAGAACCTTGCACTTGGGTATCTTGAGTGTACTCCAGGAGTCCCCTCAATTGTTAAAAGACAGCTGCTTTTCCTTTCCAGAAGACATCTAGGAGATTAAAATCCCCAACCATGATAGCTGCCTGCAAGCAGAGTGCCTCTTGTAGTTGAAACAAGGCCTCACTCACAGGCTCTTACTATCTCCAAACAGAAACCAGAAATTAATTGCAATATTTACAAGAAAAGTATTTAAAATAATAGCTATTAGGAAACAAATAATAATAATATATGAAAATAAATAAATAAATAAATAAGGTAACTACAAGGCTTGAAATAACTTTTATAATTATTAATTTTGTGTTTTAAATTGAATCATCTACCATTCTAAAAGACTGACTCATAAACAGGCTCAAGTAGTGGGCCCAGGTGAACCTCATCAGGTTCATCAAATCTCAGCGCAAGGTCCAACACTTGGGTCATGGCAACCTCCACCATCAATACAAGCTAGGGGATCTAAGGATAGTGTACAGCCCTGCCAGAAATGTCTTGGCAGTTCTGGTAGATTGCAAGCTGGATGCAAGGTGGCAATGTGCACTTGCAGCAACAAAAGCCAACCATATCTGGGGCTGCATCAAAACAAGTGTGGCCAGCAGGTCAAGGGAGGTGATTCTGCCCCTCTACTCTGCACTGGATATAAGAGTTATTATTATTACTATTATTTAAGATAAATGCAGTGAAGCACAGGAACAGTTTGCCCAGAGAGGTGGTGAATGTTCCTAGAGACACTCAAGGTCAAGGCTCTGAGCAACCTAATCTTGCTGTAGGTGTCCCTGCTCACTGCAGGGGAGTTGGACCTTTAGAGGTCTCATTCATTCATTCTAACTCAAATGATTCGATAATTTTATGAATTCTGTTTTCTTTAAGTAAATTGATTTTTCTTCAAGGATTAATCAGATCTCTGTTGTAATACAGCATGATGAAATTCCATGCTATAAGAAAGAGCTGAAAGATGCATGTGGGCATTTTTCTTTTAAAATATTAGACACAGAATTGTCAAGGTAGACAGTTAAATCTTATGATTTATGTAAAAATATTTTTCGGTTTTGGCACATGTGGAAGCAGGAAACTGATGTCATCCAAGCAGTCCCTTTCAGTCTTATTCACCTTCCAGTCTACCTTCTTCTTAGTACCAGCACATGCCCCCCCTCTCCAGTCCACTCTTCCTCTCTGTTCCATTCTCCTAAATCTCAGAAAATAAATGTGTTTTTTTTTTCTTTTACTCTCAGACTTTACAGAAATGTCATTAGCCACTTGCTTTTATACAGTCAAGAATATGAAAATACACACACACACATACTTTTTTTCAGAAGAAAAATATAACACAGACAAACAATATAAATAAGTGTTATTATTTTTAAAAGGCTTTCAGCAGAAAAGAAGTTAGTTCACTTTCTATACAGGTAGGATATTTTAAAAATGGTGTTTACTCAAGATGTGGATTACTGAAAATGAGTGACAGGTAATTGTTTCTTTCAGTGGAAAATGTGAATTATCACTGTTTTCCAAACAGCTTCACATGCTCCCTAAAAACTGAACAAGGTGTAAGGTGAAGCCCAAGACTGCAAAGGTAAGAAAGTTGGTTTGTTTATTTAAGGCTTACTGGTGAAGACAAAGGTATAATAGAGCCATATGTTGGCATCAGGCATGAACAGCTCAGGAACATTAGTCAAGTAAACAAGGGAAAATAAGAGGATTAGTAAGATAAATTATACCTTAGTTATCTTTACCTGAAAGTCTGGAATAAAATACACTATTTAAACAGCAAGTTAAATGCTCCACAAACAATGATAAAATGTGATAGTCTAGATAGTAAAACATTTTCTTACATCTGAGGTACTGATTAAACAAGAATGGAGTAAGTGTTCTCATTTTTGCAGTAGCATATATGTGTCTGGTTGCCTACT
Organism: Coturnix japonica; assembly: GCF_054131305.1. NCBI lineage: Eukaryota > Metazoa > Chordata > Aves > Galliformes > Phasianidae > Coturnix > Coturnix japonica. The sequence goes on from NC_140702.1 coordinate 36,741,203, forward strand.
GACGGGCGTCTCTCTGTTGAGTGAAAATCAATTATTTGATTTTCATCCTAATCAAGAATTTTCAGACACTAAACCTATAAAGAAGCTCTTGTGCAATTCGAAATTGTTGTGACATGATTTATTGATTGTTAAGATCATCTGAAGCAGGTTATCATAAAATTTTGTTTGCTTTTCTAACAATCACATTGGATGTGGAATGTGTTCACATTAGTTCACAGTACGAACTATTAAAGTATATAGAATTATGCAATCATAGAATCTCAAGGTTGGGAAGGACCTACAAGAACATCTAGTCCAACCATTCTCCCATTACCGTTGCTACCGCAAGCCACTACGCCATATCTTGTAGCTCCTCATCCAGTTACATCTTGAACACCACCAGGGACAGCACCTCCCTGGGCAGGCCATTCCAGCGCCTGACTGCTTTCAGAGAAGAAGTTTTTCCTTATGTCTAATCTAAACTTCCTCTGGTACAACTTGTGGCCATTTCCTCAGGTCCTGTTTGTTGCCTAGGAGAAGAGGTGAAGCCCCTCCTCATCACAACCTATCTTTGGGAAGTTGTAGAGTGCAGTGAGGTCTCCCCTGAGCCTTCTCTTCTTCAGACTACACAGTCCCAGCTCCCTCAGCTGTTCCTCAAAAGACTTGTGCTCCAGACCCCCTCAACAGTTTTGTTGCCCTTCTTTGGACATGTTCCAGGGCCTCAATGTCTTTCTTGTAGTGAGGGACCCAAAACTGAACACAATACTCAAGATGTGGCCTCACCAGTGCTGAGTACACAGGGATGGTTACCTCTCTGCTCCTGCTGGCCACACTATTTCTAACACAGGCTAGGATGCCATTGGTCTTCTTGGCCACCTGGGCACACTGTTGGCTCATGTTCAGCTGAGCATCGACCAACACCTCCAGGTCCCTTTCTTCTTCACAGTCATCCAGCCAGTCAGCCCCAAGCCTATAGTGCTGCATGGGGTTATTGTGGCCAAAGTGCTGGGCCCAGCACTTGGCCTTCTTGAACCTCATCCCATTCACCTCAGCCCAGTGATCCAGCATATCTAGATCCCTCTGAAGGGCCTCCCTACCGTCAGGCACATCAATACCACCTCCCATCTTGGTGTCATCTTCAAACTTACTGAGGGTACACTCAATCTTCTCATCTAGGCCATCAATAAAGATATTAAGCAAGATGGACCCCAATACTGACCCATGGAGGACACCACTTGTAACAGGTCACCAGCTGAACTTAACTTAATTAACCACTACCCACTGAGCATGACCATCCAGCAAGTTCCTTACCCACTGAAGGGTATACTTGTCCAGGCCATGTGCAGCCATTTTCCCCAGAATACTGTGAGACACCATGTCAAAGGCATTGCTGAAGCCTAGGTAGACTACATCAACAGCCTTTGCCTCATCTACCGGTCTGGTCACCCAGTTGTAAAAGGAGATGAGATTGGTCAATCACAACCTGCTTTTCAAGAACCCATCCTGGCTGGGCCAGGATCACATGATGTGTGATCTCGTCCAAGATGATTAGTTCCATAACTTTCCCTGAGTAAAATGAGGTCAAGCTGACAGGCCTGTAATCCCCTGGATCCTCCTTGTAGATCCCTTCTCGTAGATGGGATTCATATCAGCAAGCCTCCAATCCTCTGGGACCTCTCCAGATAACCAGAAGCACTGGTAGATGGTGGAGAGTGGCTCAGCAATCACCCCTGCCAGCTCCCTCCGCACCTGAGGGTGGAGTCCGTCTGGTCCCGTGGACTTGTGACAGTCCAGATGGAGGAAGAGCTCTCTAACTGAGGAAGAGCTCTGTAACTCTTTTATTTATTTTATTTTATTTTATTTTATTTTATTTTATTTTATTTTATTTTATTTTATTTTATTTTATTTTATTTTATTTTATTTTATTTATTTTATTTTAATTTTTCATCCTAAATATTTTATCCCTTGTGCTTGAAAACTACCTAACACATACTGCATCTTTATCTTATTTAAGGCCTGATTTCTCTTCACTAAGTTAATACAGTATTTTGTCATTAACTATGACAGGCAAGATCCATAGATAAAAATAAATAGATTTTCTTGGCATAGGATGCCTACCAGATGAAATTCCACCAGTGTTTTTCCAGAGGTCTTGTTGAACACTGTTTGAAAGCAGTCAGGATTGAAAAGAACATACTTTTTCTCCTAACTTCTTTTTTTTTTTCCCCTATGTATTAGGAAGTATTTTGTTGAGTATTTTGACAAAACAAACAAAGAAACAAACAAAAAAACAAAAAGCCAAAACCAAACCAAACCAAACAACAAAACAAACAAACAAAAAAAACATGGAACCTACTTCTGTTTTTCAAGGGAAATATATGCCTTCAGTCATATCAATTATGAAATAGTCACAGAATGGACATTTTGTTTTTCACATAGCTTCAATTACTGCATAACATTTTGCCCCACCCAGCAGCAACCTTGGGCTACCTGTCTGCCGGGTATCCATTTAGTCTTTCAACAGAGTCAACATGTTCTGACACAATTGTTTGATTTTGAAGAATGAGCATATTGAAATGAAATAGTGTTCCACTGGAAATTTTTTAGGGAGCTTTAACGAAGAAAGTTCTAATCTCACAGACCTACCACAAGAAACCAAGGCTATTTTTCTGCAGGTCATACTCCTGTATGCAGTACAGGAATGCAGTACAGACTCTGTGGCTTCATCCTGCTCCCAGATTTTCCACAGAAATGTAAGCAGTTTCAATGTTGCTTTTCATTTTGATGTTGGACCAGAACTTTTCGTATTTCATACTACTTTCTGAGGCCTGCCTATGCAGTCTGCCTTTGGGACTAGCCCACCTCTGTGTGTAAAATCTCCTGAGGCCCTGTACAGGAGTGTTTCTGTCTAACAAGCAAGGCCTGCAGAAGTGGAAGCCACATGTTTCTCATTGGCCAGTCAGTAGCCAAAAGTTATTTGTCCTATTTTAAAAAGAATCTTACTCTGCATAGCCATCTTTGTTGACAGTCACTGTCTTGAAATTCTTACAGGGTGCTCAGAGGGACCCAATAGTGGGAAGCATGCTTACTCAGCCTCCTGCAGATCTGGATCAGCAGAAGTAAGATCCTTTGTAGTAGCATTCAGATGTGGCTCTAGACCCTTTCTGAGTGAATGACTTTACACTATTTTTTTTATGGTATTCCGGGATCCTATATTGTTATGGTTTTGTAATTTGGTTGGTGTTGGTATTCCACATCAGAACACCATGCCTCATAATGGGAGTAAAGGGGACAAGTTTTTTTTCTGTGGACTGCCTTAAATGGGCATGTGGGGAGGGGCACCGGAAGGGAAGTGAGGAAGGGGACGGGGTTGCTGGCCCGGCTCCCTGCGAGGAGACAACGCGGTCAGAGCTTCCTGCCTTCCACAGCTCCATCGGTGAGATTGGGGACTTGGTATTCTCTTTGTTGAAACTCTCTTGTTGTTGTTTAGCGTTATTAGGTTATTAAACTGCCGTTCGTTCTCAGATCACCTTTTTTCTCCTTCATTTTTTGTTAGACCTAATCGCAATCTCCCTTCCCTTCCCCTCTCCCGAAACGCACGTGGCCAGGCCACGCCGTGCTGTGCCGCTAGAGAAAAGGGGTGGGGGGGGACTTTTGTTCCTGCTGCCCCGGGTTTGTGCCCACTGTCCCGGAGTGAGCTCTAGAGAGAACTCCGTGACATTTTTGGTGGAGAATGCGGGCAAGGCTCTGGGCAATGTTTTGGGCAGTAATTAGGTGTTTTTTTTCAGCAGCCCTGTACGTAGGACTGATGGTCCCTATGTTCCTGTGGTCCTGGCTTAAGAACATCCTGATGATGGGGGTAGGGGTAGATTTATTAAGCCGATGGCTGGCAGGGATAGAGATATCTGCCTGGCTCCCTTCCAGTCTAACAAACATCACAGGCACTGTGCTTGAACTGGCTCACGAATGCTTTGAATTCCTTAAGTACGACTGGGGTGTCAAATGGGATACTGTGTTGTTAGTCTCTCTAATTGTAGTAGTTTACTATAACGTGCAGAGAGACTTGCAAAGAATAGTGCAGAGAGACTCAGGAAAAGGGCCAGAAGCATTGGGACCCCCAGTATCAGGTAATCTCACCCCTGAACACCAGAGGGACCTTGGGAAATTAATAGAACCTCTGAGTGAGGGTGGGAGATCAGGGGGATCTCAGAACGAATGGCTTATGAAAAAGATAGAGAGTCTCGAGAATGAGATCCAAACCCTAAAGGGAAGGCACCAAGTTAATCCCAGCCGACCACAGGAAGCACCAGCATCAGTGTCCGTCGCCCCAGTGGAAGGCCAGAGATGGGAACGTGTGTCCTCACGTCTGGAACGGATGGAGGAAGTAGAGGAAGATCCGGGCGAGGGACCCTCCCCAAAACCACCAAGGAAGGCAACCCAGAAGACTAACAGACATGGAGAAGATAGTGACGATGAAGGCCAGAGATGGGAACGTGTGCCCTCATGTCTGGAATGGATGGAGGAAGTAGAGGAAGATCCTGGCGAGGGACCCTCCCCAAAACCACTGAGAAAGGCAACTCAGAAGACTAACAGACGCGGAGAGGATAGTGATGATGAGGGAAAAGTCACTGCTTCCTCTACTTGTAAACCTCTGAAAATTACTGAAATCCAAGGTGAGAGAAGGGAGTTTGCCCGACTCCCAGGTGAACGCCTTGTCACTTGGCTGCTCTGGTGTTGGGACAATGGGGCCTCCTGCATGTCCCTAAGCTGCAACGAGGCTCGTCAATTAGGAAACATTGCTCGAGACTCATCTATTGATAGAGGGATCAGCAGATGTCTCGATGGAGTCGCCAATCTCTGGGAGAGGATGCTATCAGCTGTAAAGGCAACCTGTCTTCTCAAAAGTGATTTGGAGCCTGTACTGGAAAAATGGAGTACAGCTGAGGAAGGTATCCAGTACCTGAGAGAAATGGCTGTGGCAGAAATGCTGTTCGATCCCACATTTGTCCCTGGGGACCCAGAGGATGGCCATGACCCAGAAAAGGTGAGCTGTACTCAGGAAAAATGCAAGAAACTCATACGGTCAGCACCAGGGAAGTATTCCAGTATATTGTTAACGAACTCTAACAGGTATGATGAGCTGGATAGAAGACCTGCAATTTTTGAGCTAATCCTTTCACTGCAAAATACCGAATACACACTACTGCCACACCGTACCACCATCGCAGCCATCTGTCAAATGGTGGATAGAATGGACCAAATGGAGAGAAAACAAGACAACATGCAGAAGAGCTGGTCTGCGGCAAGGAACCACAGTGAACCTGTGGCAGTCTCAGCCGTCAGACGCAAACGCCCGCCTGTCCGAATGAATGACCGCAGTGAGCCTATGTCATGTGGTGCCATGTGGAACTACCTGCGTGACCATGGAGAGGATTTGAGGAAGTGGCATGACAAACCCAATTTTGCACTGCGAGCACGGGTAAGAGAATTACAAAAGAGGTCAGCCACTACTGAGGTTGCCTCTACCGCTGCAGACAATCAATAGAGGGGCCCTGCCCTCAGCCAGTGGGGGGAGAGGGATAATAGAGTGTATTGGACTGTGTGGATTCGGTGGCCTGGCACATCAGAACCACAAAAATATAAAGCACTGGTGGATACCGGTGCACAGTGCACTCTGATACCCTCAGGTTTCAAAGGGACAGAACAGATACATATACATGGGGTGACTGGGGGTTCGCAGGAACTATCTGTGTTGGAGGCCGAGATAAGCCTCACTGGTAGAGACTGGCAGAAACATTGTATAGTGACTGGCCAGGGGGCTCCTTGCATACTGGGAATAGATTACCTAAGAAGGGGACATTTCAAGGACCCTAAAGGATACCGATGGGCTTTTGGAATAGCTGCTATAGAAACAGACAACATTAAGCAGCTGTCTGATTTGCCTGGCCTATCAGGGGACCCATCTGCTGTGAGGTTACTACGGGTGGAAGAACAATGGGTACCATTTGCCACGAGAACAGTACACAGACGACAGTACTGTACTAATAGGGATTCCTTGCTCCCCATCCATAAGCTCATTCAACAACTAGAAAGTCAGGGAGTAATTAGTAAGACCCATTCACCTTTCAATAGCCCCATATGGCCAGTGCGCAAAGCCAGTGGAGAATGGAGGCTGACAGTGGACTATCGTGGCCTTAATGAGGTCACACCCCCATTGAGCGCTGCAGTGCCAGACATGTTGGAACTCCAGTATGAACTGGAATCAAAAGAGGCAAAATGGTATGCCACCATTGATATTGCCAGTGCATTCTTCTCTGTCCCTTTGGCCACAGAGTGTAGGCCACAGTTTGCCTTTACTTGGAGGGGTGTTCAGTACACTTGGAACTGTTTGCCCCAGGGGTGGAAACACAGCCCGACCATCTGCCATGGGCTGATCCAAGCCACGTTGCAACAGGGCGGTGCTCCAGAGCACCTGCAGTACATAGATGATATCGTTGTGTGGGGTGATACAGTGACGGAGGTTTTTAAAAAAGGAGAACGGATAATCCAAATCCTCCTGTCTGCTGGTTTCGCTATTAAGCGAGACAAAGTGAAGGGCCCTGCCCAAGAAATCCAGTTTCTAGGGGTGAAATGGCAAGATGGGCGTCGCCACATCCCAACAGACGTGATCAACAAAATTACTGCAATGTCTGCGCCCACTGACAAAAAAGAGACACAGTCCTTCCTGGGTGTGGTAGGCTTCTGGAGGATGCACATCCCAAATTATAGCCTCATTGTGAGCCCCCTCTATGAGGTGACCCGAAAGAAGAATAGCTTCGCGTGGGGCCCTGAACAGCAGCAGGCCTTTGAGCAAATCAAGCAAGAGATAGCCTGTGCTGTGGCCCTGGGGCCAGTATGGATGGGACAGGATGTGAAGAACATCCTTTACACTGCTGCTGGGGAGAAAGGTCCCACTTGGAGCTTGTGGCAGAGAACCTCAGATGAGACCCGAGGCCGACCCCTAGGATTCTGGAGTAGAGCATACAGGGGGTCGGATGAGGGCTACACTACAACTTAGAAGGAGATCTTAGCCGCATATGAAGGGGTCTGGGCTGCCTCTGAGGTAATTGGCACCGAAACACAGCTTCTCCTGGCACCTCGACTTCCAGTGCTGAATTGGATGTTTAAAGGGCAGGTTCCCTCCACTCACCATGCCACAGACGCCACATGGAGTAAGTGGGTTGCACTAATCACACAGCGGGCCCGGATGGGGAACCTCAGCCGTCCAGGGATCCTAGAAGTGATCATGGACTGGCCCGAAGGTAAAAAGTTTGAAGCACCACCAGCAGAAGAGGTGTCACGCACCAAAGAGGCTCCACCATACAATGAAATTTCGGAAAACAAAAAGAAATTCGCCCTGTTCACTGATGGATCATGCCACATTGTTGGGAAACATCGCAGATGGAAGGCTGCTGTGTGGAGCCCCACACGACAAGTTGCAGAGGCCACAGAAGGAAGAGGAGAATCGAGTCAATTTGCGGAGGTAAAGGCTGTCCAGCTGGTCCTAGACATTGCTGAGCGGGAGAAATGGCCAGTGCTTTACCTCTATACTGACTTATGGATGGTGGCCAATGCCTTATGGGGGTGGTTGCAGCAATGGGAGCAAAACAACTGGCAGCGGAAGGGTAAACCTGTTTGGGCCGCTGAACTATGGAAGAACATTGCTGCCCGAATAAAGAACATGGTCCTAAAGGTGCGTCATGTAGATGCCCACATGCCCAAGAGTTGAGCGACAGAGGAGCAACAAAATAATCACCAGGTAGATCGAGCTGCCAGAATTGAGGCGGCCCAGATAGACCTGGACTGGCAAAATAAGGGAGAATTATTCCTAGCTCGGAGGGCCCATGAGACCTCAGGCCATCAAGGCAGAGATGGAACACATAAGTGGGCTAGAGACCGAGGGGTGGACATAACTATGGACGCTATTGCGCAGATCATCCATGATTGTGACACCTGTGCCATGATCAAACAGGCCAAGAGGATGAGACCTCTCTGGGGGGAAGAGCGATGGGAAAAGTATAAATATGGGGAGGCATGGCAGATTGATTATATCACCCTGCCAAAGACTCGTAATGGTAAGCATTATGTACTCACCATGGTGGAGGTAACCACCGGGTGGCTTGAGACATATGCGGTACCCCATGCCACTGCCAGAAACACCATATTAAGCCTAGAGACACAAATCCTGTGGCGACATGGCACCCCAGAGAGGATTGAATTAGAAAATGGGACTCATTTCAAAAATTCACTGGTGAGCACTTGGGCCAAAGAACATGGCATCGAGTGGATCTATCACATCCCCTATCACGCACCAGCTGCTGGTAAGATCGAGCGCCACAACGGTTTGCTGAAAACCACGCTGAAAGTGATGGGTGGTGGAACATTTAAGAACTGGGAGAAACATCTAGCAGAAGCCACCTGGCTGGTAAACACCCGAGGATCAGCCAACCGAGATGGCGCTACACAGTCCAACTCCCTGCGTACCATGGAGGGAGACAAGGTTCCTGTGGTGCATGGAAAGAATATGCTGGGAAAAGGTTTGGGTCCTCCCAGCCTCTGGAAAGGGGAGGCCCCTCCGCGGAACTGTCTTTGCACAGGGACCTGGGTGCACCTGGTGGGTGATGCAGAAGGATGGGGATGTTCAGTGTGTGCCACAGGGAAATCTGATGCTGGGGGAGTGCAGCCTGTGATTCCATGTGTGTATATATATATATATATATCTGTATGTACATATGTAATGCATGTTAACTACTGTTCTGTTTATATGTTGATAAAAGTTAGGCATGATCTGGTGATGTGTAATAAGGGGTGGAATGTTATGGTTTTGTAATTTGGTTGGTGTTGGTATTCCACATCAGAACACCATGCCTCATAATGGGAGTAAAGGGGACAAGTTTTTTTTTCTGTGGACTGCCTTAAATGGGCATGTGGGGAGGGGCACCGGAAGGGAAGTGAGGAAGGGGACGGGGTTGCTGGACCGGCTCCCTGCGAGGAGACAACGCGGTCGGAGCTTTCCGCCTTCCACAGCTCCATCGGTGAGATTGGGGACTTGGTATTCTCTTTGTTGAAACTCTCTTGTTGTTGTTTAGCGTTATTAGGTTATTAAACTGCCGTTCGTTCTCAGATCACCTTTTTTTCTCCTTCATTTTTTGTTAGACCTAATCGCAATCTCCCTTCCCTTCCCCTCTCCCGAAACGCACGTGGCCGGGCCACGCCGTGCTGTGCCGCTAGAGAAAAGGGGGGGAGGGAGGGGCTTTTGTTCCTGCTGCCCCGGGTTTGTGACCACTGTCCTGGAGTGAGCTCTGGAGAGAACTCCGTGACATATATATGTTTGTTCTTCAGTGTTAAAGACACATGACATTGCTGTAAGATCCCTCCTTCAGTGACAGGAGTCTAGACAGACCATTAGCACAACAGAAGACATGTCTAGTGACATATTGGAATAAACTGGCATTTTCCACTTGCCAAAGTTGTAAAACTCATCTTTAAATTTATAGTCTCAAATTGCATCTATTATTTTCTGAATCATACTGAAAACAACATGCTGCAAAGGAAGTATAATGGACTATTTCATAAATACCTTACTCTTTTTATTTTATTTTATTTTTGGACCTTCACTGAATTTCATTACTCTCATTATAAGTATAAACAATAAGACAAATTTTAAAAACAAAATCAACTTACAGGGAAATGCAGAAATAGCAAATGCTAGCCCTTGAAAGAAAATAAGTCTTTCAACAGATAAAATCTCTTTTGGACTACTGCACAACAAAAATTGTGATTTTTAATTGCTAGTGAGTGCTCTGCACATATTTCTACATATGGATGTGTAGCAGTGATGCTTGGATATAACAAAGCAGGAGATTACTCAAAAGAACATCAAAGTTTCTGAAAAGTTTACCAGGTTATTTTCATTAATAAAAAATATGCATTTTCCTTTAGAAAAAGTGATTTTTCTTTTCAAGTTTGAGTTTTAAATTTTAAGTGGTTTCAGTATATTGTATAAATCTGCTGATAGGCACAGCAGGAATATGCTATCAAAAAACACAGATATTATACTGCAAGATACTAAAACAGAATGTCTTTTATTTCAATAAATTTGAATATATCAGCACTCCTATAACAAACAGTTGCATTGCTTATAAAAACTATCTAAACAGTTGATTACTGAAGAATGGAAAGTAAGATTTAAATAATAGCAATAATATGTCAGAAAACACAGTCAAGGTCATTGAGTACTTCAAGCTGTGCCCATTTACTGATCAATCTATTAATTCCAGCTGAAAATGCTGTGCAAAATATAGGTCTCAGTCCTGAGGAAATATCATCCATGATTGACAGAGATTTTTTTTCCAATTAGAAAGAGTCAGGTTTCCTGATTAGTATTTTGCTTCCCCTCACTATGCTGGATTTCAGAAGTAAGACTCTAAATGAAGAAGAACACCTGGTAGAGGTTTCATGGTAGATAGAGAATTGTGGAACTGAAAAATAATTGAGTTTGATTTCTACCACATAACAGTAACTCAAAATCATTAGTATTCTTTCTTAAACAAAACTTATCAGTTCACACTGAACTTCATTCACAGGCTTGAGAGACCTGAGATAATGCTTGTAAAAAGGATAAAATGAAAAAAATATACATTCTGGAGGTTCCCTTTGTTAAATAATATATGACCTGAATATCAGCATAAAGAGAATTATACATTAAAAGAGCTTTAATATTTTAAGTGTATAAGCATATGGGAATGACTGCGACTTGCTGTTTATGAAAAAATCCAATATATATCTTATTTAAAAGTTAGATCTATTTTTTTAATACTTTCCATGATTTTTATTAAATAAATATTCCTAGAAGACAGATTTTAAATATGAATAAACTGACTTTTGAATTCTTTATAGAAATGCCTGCTTATAATCTCAAACTTACTGTAAATTCCTGAAAAAGACTGTTTTAAAATTCTTTCTGCCCAGAAATGGGGCTAAACTCTTTCAGAAAACAAAAACAAAACCATAGGAGTACACGCTGGCAATGTAGCTTGGGGTTGGGGTTACTAGCATGAAACCTGTATGTCCGTTATGTGTCTCCTTCTTCTTTCAGATGTCAATTAGATCTAGTGCACAAAGCTGTTATCCTTGATAAGTCTGGGGTTCTTCCTTCTTTTGTTGGCTTTGTTATACCTCTGTTTACAATGTTTCTTTTGCTATTTCTTCAGTTATATCATTTCTTCTATATGGAATTTGTGTCTAAAATCTCAAAAACAAATGAAAAATAAATAAAGTACCTTCATGATCATACTTGGTTATGAACCCAAAGCTTTTCAAGAGACAGAATGAGACTGTGATAGCACAGGACCTTTCTCCATCAAGAAACACTGCTATCTGTTCCAAATATCTGGTAACAACACCCTCTGTGTCATAAGCAGAAGTGAACCACTTTCAGCCTTCTTTGAAATGGGAGGTAGACTACTCTGCTTTGAACAACCACACTTTTGATCTTGCTGTTGTGCAAACTGGATACTCTTACATTCTGTGAGAAGGCAGTGCATGGACCTGCTGCTATTGTGATGGCTGTCCTTGCTTCTCTCTCAGGTTGGCACAGAATATAAAGATATTGTGCTGATTAGATTGCAGCAGTTTGCATGGATCAGCAAAGAGGAGGTGTGCTTCCCCACTTTATGTCAGAAACTGTAAGTGCTCAAATAAATAATAAAAGGATGTTTTCCCTTCCATTTCCCTTCCCTTCGCTCTTATTTGTTCTTATTTGTTCTTTCATTTCTTTTCTTCTTCTTCTTTTTTTTTTTTCTTTCTTTTTTTTTTTTTTTCTGAAAGAAAAAATACCTATTTTCTAATGCTTCAAACCTATCCTTGGTTTTTAATGATAGGTAAAGATAGATAGGTGAAGATGAATCCTAGAACTCTGCAAAATAATCTAAATCAATTCTTAAAAATATACCTTAAAATAAGCATTTACTCTTCTAGGAAAGTTTTGCAATTTATTCTAGTTGCCAGAGATAAAACCCTGAAGTTGAAGGAGAACGGAAGGAGAAGAAAACATGCAAATAAAAATGATTAACAACTGACTAAATCTTCTTTCTTATCTCTCTGGCACATGCAGATTTAAGTAAAAAGTAAGTTTTAAGTGGTAACATACCCATAAACACTTTCATCCAGACAGACAAAAACACAATTTTGAATTTGAATACTTCTAATGTAATGAAAAAATATTTATTAATTTATTTTTTTCTTGCCCAGCAGAAACTTTTTCACTTCCCTTTACAGGAAGTTGATTAGACATCAAGCCAAAAATCTTTTTCAAGCTAAAAGACTGAATGAAATAGAGCTGCATAACAGAAACCCATGGATGTTAATTGCTACATTTGAAAACAAAACAAAATGAAACAAAACAAAAACAGCACCACCACTGGCAAATCTTCACATAGTGATGCCTTTGCAAGACCAGACTAAAACAGCTAAATGAAAGAAACAGCACCATCTCTGTACTGACTGTCTGTCTTGCTCTTTCATAAAACCAGATAAATATGCATTAAAATAAAACAAATAAACATGGTGGAAGTTCCTGGATTCCCCTAATTGTGTGCCCCAGTGGTGCAGTGGTTAAGGACGCCGCCTTGCAACACTGGGGCCCGGAGTTCAGTGAACTGAAGAACCCAGAATGTTCATACTTTTCCCCAAGCAGGAAAACTCACAGTATGTCTTAGAATGTTCAGATTACTATACTAGAGGTGTCAAGCACCTGAGATGAAATCCTACCCCAGTTGTATCAATGGGACCTATCAAATATGTAGAGCATAGTTAGGAAGTCCATATTACATATGCATGTCATTCTTTGATAGTAGTTCTCAGACTATATCAGCCAGAGGTGAGCCCGGTTTGTGATATTAAATAATGCAGGGTGATGTGTAGGGCAGGAATAGGGAGATGGGTGTTACAGCTGTGCTGCATCTGGTAGCCTGCATTCAAAGTAAGTCTCTGGAAGACAACTGTCTCTGTGCTGCAACCCCTCTTGCTTATATGAACTGCTCCCCTTGTGTGGCCTTCTGTGAGGTGTATTATGGCTTGGGACAGAATTAAGTTAGGAAATTCAGTTCTCATTCCTATTGTTTTCAAATGTGGCAGCAAAATGTGCCAGGCTTTGTTGAGTGATATGCTTGTGAGAGTTTCATTTAACTGAGAATTCAGAATTTGCCTTGTGGTTTGGCTGGCTAGCAGGGAGACAACCAACCAATATTCAAAAATTATTTAAAAACATGCATGACCTTGTCTGCACCATCTGGCCAGTTCAGCAGGAGCCCTGTGTGAACCACTTAAAAGAGAGTTGCTTTAGAAGATGGCCTTTTCTTTCACTATAGATCTTATCTCGGCCTATGTCAGACCTTAAGTTGAAAAGTAAACTGTGATTATTTTTTTTCTCCCCACACTAATTTGCTTTTTAAGTGGAATTGACAATATATGAAAAGAAATTGTGTAATCCTCCAGTTCAAATTAGAGTTCATGATAAAAAAACCAAACCAAAACAACAACAACAACAACAAAAAACAGACAAAAATCTACTCACTTAAATGGCAAGTTGCAATATACTTTCAGGCATCTGTCTACATGCAGATGTATCAAAATTTATAAGAAGCACAGGAAGAATTAAGCTCATAAGGAAAGGACATAAATGAAGAAAAAAATGGTCAAAGCTTTATTCATCAAATACCACAATATTTTAAGGCAGATGAATGGAATTAACTACCTTCACTGTTTGTCATACTTTCCACATGAAAAATAAGTGGTATTTTCTGAATTGTTCTGCAAGACAGCAGAATTTGCCTTGCAAAGTGCACATAGAAAACATCTTTATATTTTTACCTGTTTCTTCCTTTCCATACATGAACATTCCCTTGCTTCTTTCTAACGCCAAAACAAAAGAAAGATAGGGGAAAAAAAGGCATTTTCTCAATATGTTATGAAGTGACAGCTTTTTTTAAAAAAAAATTAATTTAATTTAATTTTATTATTTATTTATTTTTATTTATTTATTTTTTTTAATGGAAAAGGTGACCAGCTCTGTGGGATCCCATTAATAATGGTATGTGCAGCCAGGAGCTTCTGTAAATCCCCAAATACAGATTTTGCCTTTCAAGGACATCTCACAGATGTAGAGAGCTCTAGTATAAGTGCTCTCCGCTTGAACTAGCTTCAGAGAACTAATCATATCTCTCTTATTTGAGTGAAATACCTTAATTCAGGAGCAAAATACTGACACTTAACAGCTATCTGTCCATGTAGGCCATATAAGAACACTTAATAGATAATTACACTAAAAGGTGCATCTGCACATCTGCATGCCTTTACTGCTTACTCCATGCCTTTCATGGTTTGTGCTGTGAGTTTTGCAGACTGTTTTATCTTAAACTGAATAAAGATGTAATGATTTCGTTTATGTGATCTAATTAATTCCCAAAGTACAACACAGTGCCAGTTTCAGGGCACAGGCATTCTCCTGGTCTGTGCTTGTGACTAGAGTAACATAAAGATTTTCTTCCGTTAGGGTGTTCCTGAACCAAGACAGTAGCCAGGCACCTGAATATGCACACATACATTAGTAGGCAGCAAAGCTAGAGCAGAACGCAGACACCAGAGTCCATCCCTCCTCACCCAAGCAATTCAGCATCAACAGCCTATCTACACTGTACTCATTGGACATGTGTTTTCACATGAAAAATTACTTAAAGGACTTTGGCAGGTCTTTTTCCTCAGCCACCAGTATTAATCTTTATTCTTCATCCTATTTTCTAACTGGTGAATGTGGAGATATTTGGATTACTGGTGTATGGTTACTCTTGTTGTCTGTGTAATCATATAATGGTTTTCATGGGTAGAGTGCTTAGTGACTAGTTAAAGACTCCAATATATGAATCAAATTGCAAGGGTTGTATCCATTTTTCCTTTTCTTTATACCATTTTTATACCCATAATGACACTGATTGATTACAAGCACTACAAATGTATCAGTTAATATCAGTAGTTGCAAGATAATTATTTTTGGTGGGCGTTTCATTCACTGGAGCCATATTAGAGACAGCTCTAAGTGCATATCAACTAGAGTGACTGATCTCACAAGACTGAAATCTGAGGTCTGGAGCAGAAAGTTGGTACAAAAGCAGCTCTTATGGGACTTACAACTTTGGCGTAGACAAGAACTCAAATTCTGAAGGACTGAGGCAGAAGTATTAGAGCAACAGCTGCCAAACCAGCTTCCAGTTGAGTCAAATTCCTGTTGACTAAAAGAGTCATGGTTCTGCACAGAATACTACTGCATCATGTCTATATTTAAACAACTCCACAAAGAGATTGCTTTTGTACATGTATGGAGAACAGACAGAGTAAACAGCAGGGCTCCTGCAGTACCCCTGCAGTACCAAGTGGTTAACTGTTCTCACCCTGAAATGCAGCATACCTGGTAGCATTTGTCCCTATCTCAAATAGTCCTGAGATGAAACTTCCTGTTTGGAATACATTAGAATAGATACTGTAGAAGCAACATTTTCACAAGACTGGCTCAATGGTATTTAAGTTTGTGAGTGTTTGGTCTCTCTAGACTATTTCTAAGACACTGACAGTTTAGGAAAAAAAATCAGCCTGGTGTCAGTACTGGAAGACAAAAAGATCCCATTTGGGGTACCATAATGTCTTGGAAGAGTTTTAGGATTTTGCAAGTCAAAGATAAAGTATGCACTATTTCCTGCAGTTGTATTATGTATGAGTACTCCACTGAAGTTAAATAGTTAACTGCATTTCTGTTGCATAATTTCTTTTCAGGTAACTCCCAAAAAAAGAAAGTAAAATCCAGTCTCCTATACTTGGAAAGCCGTATTATTAAGAACTCACATTTTACACGTCACCCACAGCCAACACGCATAGAACAAGGCCCACATCTAACACCAAGTTGGCTCTTCGCATGCAGTATTTCCATTGACCTCACAGTGGTGATTTCTCTGTGAAGACAGGATGGGGAAACCACCCCTGTCTCCCCCCCCCACACACTAGGGAGGCTGCTGGCACACCCCAGAAGCTTTCAGAAGGTGACATGGCACCATGGTTATCAGGCCAGATCCACAAAGTCTAAAGCAATGTCTTAGAGGATATTGTAAACAGGTAGCAGATCTGGTCTGTTTTCAGACTTAACAGTGCATGGGAGATGAAAGTGACTCCACGCCCCTACCCAACGCCATCCGTCAGCACACGCCTCCTCTGTGCTTTGTCTGAGAGCACCCTGCAGAAGCAGCAAAGTTGTGAAAGAGCTACTTTAATTATAAGTGCTACAGTAATGAATTCGAGTACACTCATTTATCATAGAGGGCTTCCCCATCTGTCTCTAAAGTATGCTCAAAAACGCTGTCTATTTGATAACATGAAGGTTGAGAATTTATCACATTTTAGCTTTAAACACTCCATTTTGGTTAGCATTTTCTAAGACTGTGCAACTGCATTTTGACTGAAAGAACAGATTGGTGTGTGTGTGCATGCACGTGCATGTGTGGTATCTTTCTAATTTATTTGCACTTCAACCCATTGGGATCAAGCTGCAGACCCTGTAGGCAAAGGAAGATTAGGGAAAGTGACCGACTGTTTTTTCCCAGACACAGAAAGGAAGGCGACTTCTCATGTACTGGAAGTTTTTCTGGCCACCGTACAAATTGTTCCCGAGTATGGAGAGTTTCCAAAAGACCTAATTAGCAACTCGCTGCAAACATTTCTTTGCATTAGCTAATGATCCGGCTACACTTGTAAGCAAACAGTACCAACATATCTAATCAATGCAGAAAAACCAACAGAATGCCTATTAAACATCTGGATGTAATTTTCTAGTTAGACTTAGAACAAAATGAAAACATATGCAGGTTTCTTTGATCTATGCTTCAACAAAGAAATTGTCAATAAAAAAAACACACTGGCCAGTCAATGTGTCATTTTCATAAAGCCTGGTCATTTCTCTTCAAATGTTCCCAGTTTAATTTTGTTGGTTTCCTGCAATCTCTAATTTTACCATACTGTGCGAAACCACAAGAGATTCTTTGGATTGGATTTTATTTGAGGTTTTACTGCTGCATGATCTGCTACTTTTTTTTTTTTTTTTTTAAGTTCAGCTCAGGAAATTTTCAAGGGTGAAAGAATGGGAGGAGGGAGGGAATACAGACACAATGGTAAAATGACCTTCTGCAACTTTTTGAACATTCTTGCCTACAAGGAAAACTACTAATTAAAAAGAAATCAAATTACAAAGAGAGTATGTAATGGCTATTAGCCAAAAGATAGTGAATAATTAGAAACACAATTGCTTTACCCTGCTTATATCATTTGCACTCCATAAATAAAGAAATATTTTAGAAGTGATACTGTTTTGCATGCCCTCATAACAATAATTATTCTTCCAGCTGTACAGGTTGCTCATTACTCTATCCTGTACACTGTGTGACTCAGATGCTATTTTATTCCACCTGTGCTGTTCTGACACTGAAAAGGGCAAAAATAGTACAGCCCTCTCCCCACTGTGCACATATATATCATTTTAAAAGGCATTCTCTGGTTTTCTTTTGGTTGAAAGCCCAATGCTCTCTCAATATCAAACCTGCAAACATAAAATCTGTGGAATTTTGTAATTGCTTCTTACATTGATATGCTCTGACTACATATGTAGAACAATAAGATAAATCACAAATTTACTAAATTGTTCCCCAGCCCTATGCTACAAACTCTTGATGATTAAGACCATCAACATTTTTATTACGTGTGCCAGTTTGGGGGATTTTGAAAAATATTGCTTGTAAATGGTATTATTAACAGTGAAGAAAAACAAACAAACAAACAAAACACAACAGTATGATGAATTGAAAGTCAGACAATAAATCATTTCCCTCAGGAGCAGATGCTACATCTCAACCTTTTCCAGTATACTCAACTAGATTTTGGATCTGATATTGCTCTTTTTTAGCCAAACCTCCAACTGCTTTCAGTGTGAATTTTGAGTACATGGTCAATTCAGGATTCAGTGCCTTCTGATACAGGAAGTAAGAACATGATCAAATCCCCACAGTGAAAAAGAATAGGTTCAAAGAGCAGAGCAGAACTGATGGTTAATCAGAAGAGTTGGGAGGGGATGATCTTTCTGCTGTACATTAAAACAACAACAACAACAACAAAACCCACAACAAAATTTAAGAACAATTGTGTAATTCTGTTTGAAAACTGCATAGGGTAATTACAGTACCATGGCAAAATACTGCCTTGAATCAAACACAGCTCTTTAGAACATGCTTGGTCTAATTTTGGCCTATCTTTCTCTGGCATTGTGTACTGCCATGAGTAAGGATGTTAGGTTTTCTGGAAATATTCCAGATTTACACTTATCTAACAAAAATTATTATTTTTTGTGCTTCCATCAGCTAATGATGCCAAAGTACAAATTAGTTAATTATCAGATAGTGTTGATTATTGTTGACAGTTGCCCACACTTGGAAGAAAAGGAAATAGTACCATTGGTACCAAACTCTTGCAGCTTTTTTGTCTTGTTTATGATGGAGAAGATTCAAAATGCTCCTAAATGACTGATTCTAGGATCGAAGGTGGTAAAACGCACTTGTTAAAAGAAATCAGGAAAATTGAGCTTTTCTTCTCTGTTATAACATGCCTTGGACATTTTAATGATGACAAATAAAGACTACAAGACATTTCAACTTCCATGGAGGTGGGCAATTATAAAGCAAAACAAAACAAAAACCCTTTTGTTTATGTTCCAAAGCACAGTGTTGTTTTAATATCATATCTGTTAATATCTCATTAACAACTTGTGCCAGCAAGTGAAGCACAGTACAACCAAAGTTAGGCAAGTGCTATGTTATTACAGACTCCAAAGCTGCTAGATACGCAAAGTATATAATAATGGCCTGCATATTTATGGTAGCTTTCATCTTAGGATCTGAGTACTTCATAAGTATTAATTAATTAAGCTTTCCAATGCCATGAGCAGAGTGGTGAACTGGCTTGTCCAAGGCAACAGGGGAAGAGCTGAGAAAAGAACTCAGGAGGAGGAGCTCCAATTATGCACGCGGAGCACCAAACAGGTTTATATTCCCACCTTCGGAAATACCACCTCACAGTAAAGGCATTTTCATTCTTTTCTGAAAAACAGTGAAGAACAGTCCTCGTGTACCTGTACGTATTTATGTATTCACAAATGTGCGTGCTTATGCACATAATCTAAACACACCCATGCACACACACTGGTGTCCACAGGCCCACGAGGCCAGCAGAACACGGGCAGGTGATGCAGAGCCCTGCTCCCAGAGCCCAGCAGCTTCAGTGGGTGTGCGGGTATTCAGTCTGAGGGCTCTGAGCAGTTCCACGTCCTTTTCCTTTGGCCATTCTGATACAGAACTGTGCACAGCGCAGCACTGCACGAGTTCCTACCCCGGTACCGCCTCAAGTCAGGTTTCCTAACTCCAAACTTCGTGTTCCTTACACAGCCCTAAGTACCAATGAGGGGCAACGCCACAGCGCGTACCCCAGCCACCCCGTATAGCGCTGGGAGACACCCTCCAGCCGCGCGACGCCTCACCAAACCCCTACTCCAGACCTCCGCACCGCCCCCTGCCCCTGGCGGACAGCAGGCCCGCTACGCCCTGCCTTCCTGCCCCCCGGCACCACCGACCCCATGCGCGCAGGCGCCGCGTGCTGGGCGAGAAGCAACCCCACCTCCCCGCCCGACCGGCCGGTAGCACCACGTTACTTTGAATGACAGCTCAGCCTCCCCGCTCCCCTTCCCACAGACCTTACTCTCCTCCCTGCACTCCACGCCCTCCCATTGGCTGGCAAGAAGGGCTCCCGCCGCTCCGCCAGAAACGCTTTCCAGCGAAAGGCTGACAGGCAGACGGAGCCGCGCTCGTTCCATTGGCCCTCGGCGCCGGACGCGTCACGCACCCACGTTGTTGCGGAGGCAGGCGACTGGCTACTACCGCCATCTCTCCCCCCTCGCTGAGGGCTGTGGGAGGGGTTGGGTGGCTGGTTAGCTGGAGGAGTGTGAAACCGCGTGTTAATGCATACGGTGCGGCGAGCACGGCGCGTCCCGCCCGGCCCGGCTGTTCCCGTCCCGCCGAGCGCATCCCGCGGGTCTGCAGCGCTCCGTTCCCCCGCGCGGAGCAGGGCACGGCACGGCCGCGCTCCTCGACAGGTCGGAACTTCACCTCGGTGGGGCAGCGCCAGGCAGTGGAGAGTGACGGCGAGGAGAAGGACGAGAATGGGGAGGAGATCGCGATGCACCGCGTGCTGCTGAGGCGCGGAGCCGCTCGGTGCCGGAGGCTGTCGCCCGCCTGACCCCGCGCGGAACGGGCGCTCTCCGCCCTTTGTTGTGGTGTCTCCGTCGCCGCGGGGCCGCCTCGCGCCCGCCCCCCGCGGAGCTCCGCTCCGGCTGCCCCATGCGCCGCCGGCGGTCGGGAGCAGCGAGGCCGCCCCCGGAGGCTTCCCGCCCGCCCCCCTCGCTGTGACGGCCGCGCCCGGAGCCCCCTAGAGAGCCGCTCGCCCTCACGACTTGCGTCGCCTGTCCCGTGTCACGGAGTTGCAGCGACAGAGCGGCCACAGCCGGAGGATGTCCCCGCGGCGGAAGCACTGAGCGCCGCGGGGCGGTGTGAGGCACGTTCGGAGCCATGTTCCCGCAGAGCCGGCACCCCGTGAGTACGGCGACGGGCAGAACCAGCCCTGCGTGCGGCGGTCACTTTCCGCCTCGATGCGCGGGGAGCGGCGGGGAAGAGCGTGGCCGCCCCGCGACGGGAGGAAAAGCGCTGGGGCCGGGATCGCGGCAGGGACGGGGAGGGCGGCGGGATGGACCCTCGCTGCGTCCCGCCCCGTCCGCGCGGTCTGACCGTGCTTCTCTTTCCCGGTCCGTTCGTCGCAGGCGCCTCACCAGGCTGCGGGGCAGCCCTTCAAATTCACCATCCCGGAGTCGCTGGACCGCATCAAGGAGGAGTTCCAGTTCCTCCAGGCTCAGTACCACAGGTGAGCGGCGGTGGGGTCGCACCGGGGGCGCTCGGATCCGCTCTTCCCGCCTGGGGCTGCAGCGAGAGGCCGCGTCCAGGCGGTGGCGTGCGGGGCCAGGGCAGTGTGGGGCCCTCGGGCGGGAGCGCGGCTGGAGGCGGCCGGGCCGGGGTGTGGGGTGTGGGTGTTGCGGGAGGAGAATGTCGTGGCACGGAAGGCTGAGGAAGAGCCCTCCTCCGTTACGTGAGGTGTTCGTGCTAAGGTGAATCCGACGCCGGTGCGCAGTGCTAAAAGAGTCGAGAGGATGGCAGCTTTGTAGCGTAATGTTAGCGTCCATCTGCTGAAGCCGTGAAGGGCGCTCCGTTGCGCTGCGCTGCGTGGTGCTTTGGTGCTGGGAGTCCCGTACGGAACGGATTCCTGCGTGCAGAGGATGTTCGGCAATAAGAGGCACTTGTCTCTCGATTCTGTACTCCCTTGCACCTGAGCTGTCAGGATAGGAATAAAAGCTCTGTTAATTTCTGTACAGAAATTCATCCGACTGTGGCTGAGGCTCCTTTTTCTCACCACACCACTGTCTGATTCTCACTTGAGATTGCTGACTTGCCCGAGCCATTGGTTACTTAGAAATGCAGTATAAGCTGTGATCATTCAGTATTGCAGCTGTAAGTGAAAAAGGCTGCTTTCCACAGCATCTGTTCCATCGGATGCTTTCTGGTGGCCCTAAAGAAAACAAAGGGAATGTTGCTGCTTTTCTTTGCTCAGTCAGAGTCGTTAAAGTGATGCTGCTGCTTGTGATGAGACAGACAACTTTTCTGAAAACAGACTTGCTAGCAAATGGCGGTCAGAGTTACCGCTGTCCAGCTGCAGGCAAGATAACCCAAGCTGGAGGCGCCTTGAGGTTAGTAGGTAGGCCCAAGATGTAATTCTAACCACAAATGATGCTGTTTGGCTGTGACTCGGAATGTCACATGTGAAGAAATACTTCTGGCTGCTCAGAGGAACTCTGGGGGATGTCTGATCCTGTTGCAGCCCAACAGCCAATGTCCTTTGCCCTGTTTGTGTGGCTCTGGTGGCAGCTGCAGCTCTCAGTCAGCACCACAAAATACCTTCTGAATTTCCTTCTCAACTCTTGTGTTTGAAGTATGAATTAGACCTTTTTCTCTCTGTTTGCGTGTGAGTTATGAGGTTTTATAATTACTTGTTTTTGTCAAAATACAAATAAAGTGGGTAGATGTCAAAACAAATGACATAGTAGTTACACTGAAGTGTGATCTATTTTGTAGCCTTAAATTGGAATGTGAGAAACTGGCAAGTGAGAAGACAGAAATGCAGAGGCACTATGTGATGGTAAGTTTGCTTCTTTTTCTTTATTTCAGTTAGTAGTTTATAATACAATGCAAGCCAATATAAAAAAAAATAATGTGTTCCTTTATTTGCAGTATTATGAAATGTCATATGGATTAAACATTGAAATGCACAAGCAGGTAAGGCATTTTGTTTTCTAAATCACAGAAGTCTGCAGTCAGTCTGCGTTTAAATGTAGCTGATGTGTTTGTACTCAGATGACTGCACTGCATGTCTGAATAAACTGATTGTAGCTGTGATTAGCAGACCAATGCCAAAGCTGTGATTAGCAGACCAATGAATGACATGGCTGTCTTGCTGTTGGTCCTGAAAGGTGGTGTCAGAGGTAGGAAAGGCCTTGTCTCTGTTTTTAAAAGTATAATTCAGTGCTTTATATGGTTCTGTTTTGTTGCTGGTAGGAAGGAGCCTTTGATGATGACTTTGTAGCATATGTAGTGACAGTTGCTCCAATACTTACCATTTAAAGGTATGAAAAGGTTAGTGACTTGGAAAGCTCAAGTTATGACTGTGAATTTTCAAGTTCCCATAAAATTCATACTTACAGCCACTATAATGGTGAATAAAAAGAGTGCTGAAATAGAACAAGACACTAAAGACCTCATAAGAGAAGAAAAGCTAAATGATTGCTCAGCCCAGAGGACCCTCAACTAAGTAGCCATTGTCTGCCAAATAAAGCATTAATGGCAGGGTGTAAGTATTCTGTAGATATGCTGACATTCACTTTTTCATCAAGATGCTGGTACAATAAGTCTTTCAGAAATCGATGGCCTCTTAAAAAAAATTATCATTAGATGAAGTTGCACAGTTGGACACATTTCAAAGTGCAACAATACAACTCTTTCTTGAAGTGTATGTGCTATTTCATCTAAAATTCTTGTTTCATTAAATTAAAGAGCATGGATGACCGCTTAGGGCATAGTGAGTAAATTGATTAGTTCAGGCTTCGGATCTTCTGTATATTCAAAGACTTTCATTAAGTAAGTGAACTGCAGAGTAGAATTCTTCTTTTGTAACACTGAACTCTTTGATTTTTATTTTGTTTTCACTTAGAAATATTGTATTTGGTGAGGTGGTATGGTGGTTCCCTGATAACTTTGTTTACAAAGAGAAGCTAGTGTTCCACAGTGTTTTTTGGAGTTACACCTGTTTGAATCCAAAATGCTGGTAAAAGTGGGGATGTTAGACAGCCTAGTTGTTTTGAAGTGGTTGATACACTAAATAGGCAGGTAGAACAGTAGGAATGGTGGCTAACTTGGTAATGTGCTGTGGTGTATTTTGTCCAGTATGTGTTAGAAGAATGATACTTTCTCAGTGAGTTAACTTTTTATCCTCTTTATCCTTTTGATCCTGATTTTTGGGTTTCTATTTATCCTGCTGTAAAGCTCAGAATAAATAACTTCTGAGGAAGCCAGTATCTATACAGTGGGTTGATTTGGTGCAAAATGGATGTTAGCTTCATAAGATCTTGACAAAGGCAGGTTACTTCAGTAAATGTACAAGGAATTAACTTTAAGTAAAATCAATTAAGCCCATGAACTTAAAGAGCCTCAGAACTGAGGTTTCCACTTTGACCTTAACACCTGTGCATTGCAAAGGTTTAATGCTCTGTATGTATGGCAACTATAATCATCTGCCCAGTATGCAGTGATATTTGGGAAGCTTTTAAGATTTATGGCAGAGCATTATATCTGCATTGATTCCAGTGGAGGAGAACAGGGCATGCTTACTACCTGCATACTGTTAAGAAAAAACATTTGAAGGGATAAATACTTTTCCTTGGCTGTGAGTTTTAGATACTATGCTTTTACATGATAAGCAATTCTGAAAAAAGTAGCATCTTCATATTAAAGATTTAGATGTCTGCAGTGGGAATGCATAGTGCTGTTAGAATTCAGCATGTAGGTGGCCTCAGAGGAAGGAGACAAATAAGCAAAGAAAAAAAAAATGCCACCGATGATATTCTTCTAAATTTCTACTGCTAACGATAAGTTCTGAGGAGGCTTTTGTCAGATAGTAATCATAATTCTTATTAAAACTGGTGACGTGTAGCCAGGCTCAAATTGATGCTTTTTGCTGGCTGATCACCAGCATGGCCTAAGTGCTCATTATGTTGTAGAGAGGGCCTTTGGAGCTCTCATTACGTTTGACAGGAATTCTCTCTAGGGGGAAACTGGGCATTAGCTAGTCTTCTGACAGGCTGAAATTATTCCTGCTTTATGACTTATAACCAAATGCTAGCAAGGCATCATCAGGGGACATGAAAAATTGTCATTCCTGACAACATCTTTGTTGCTAAAAAATGCAGTGATGGGGAAACTTTCCACTGAACAAGCTTTAATGTTCTTAAGGCCTACCTTCTATGTGGGATGCCTTACTCACCCTGTGTGCAGCCCTTTAGAGTGACTAGGCTGCTGATTTGAAAATAAAAAATCATACTGCAGTGGTGTCAGCTTGTGTAGTGTACTGTCCGCATCACTGTGAAAGATGGGGTCACATCTGCCTGTTGATAAAAAGGTTCATTGCTTGTGCTGATGCAGTTGCATCAGTCACTAAACTCTTCATTTAATTCTGTAATCTATTACGATTATAATGTGGTGAAAACAGAGTTAGGACATGGATGTTGCTATATGCAGATTCAGCTGAGGCAAACTCACCAAACAAAAGCAGCTGTACTGCCGAATTTTCATCTTGAACACTCTGCATTTGTGTCAATGAATGCTGTAGGAGGGCTTTCTTCACAGCTTTAGCTTTGGCTCTTTGTAGTGTTTAACTCTGTGACAATTTGCTTAAACCCAGGTACTGCGACTGCATTTCAGCTTGCTGGCTGAACACATATCAGGAAGTAATTGTTGGCATACTTGTGGCTGGTTTGTGTTTTTTTGGTTTGTTTCTGTTCTTATAAGAATCTCAAAGGTTAATTCTTAAGAGGATGTTGTGCCTGGGTTTTTTGTACTGTTTTCAAAGATGATAATTATCTTAAGGCATATATAGTTACTGATAAACACTATTGTCTCTGAGACAGAAACAAGTTTGAGGGTTTACTGAGGATAGGTGGGATTGATTCAGGTATCGTTTTCATGTGTGTCATGGACTGAATTAACAGAGGAGGGAAACTGAGGACCATAAAAGTCAGATTTTCCCACTGTGACATCCATGGGTGGCAAAGCAGATATGTCAACTGCTAGTGCCAAGAGTCTTTTGGGTGTTAAAAATCCCACTGTACTTGAAGGGTTGCTGCCCTTGGCTATTAGAGAGAGGTGCTGAAAATAAAGAGGTGCTGCCCTGTCATCTTCTGTCATAAGTTGAGAGATAAGACTTCCTGTGTGTTTAATGCCTAGATTGTTCAGGTGCAAGATTAGCTCTTGTTCAGTGGCAGGCAGCCAAAGAAAGAAAAAATCATCACTGCTGAACTAACTGACAGACTGTATAAACTACTACAGTATTTGGGTGTCTGCAATCCTAGAAGTGACAACTGGTTTTCCTTCTCTTTGGGCCGGCTATTGTGATCTTTGTGACCTGCCTTGAGGCAGGCATGTCATTCCGTACTTTGCCTCTTGTAGACAAGTACACAAACTCCTAAACTGCATTATTCTAACTAGTTGTGCAGTAATTAAATGTCTGCTCTAGTCCAGAATGTTTTTTCTAATTTTCTAATTAGAAATTTCTAACACTCTTTCTAATGCTCTTTGTTCAAGGACTGATTCTTCTGATATCTCATTAGAACATCAGACTTCAGGAGTGGGTTAAATAGAAGGGAATTAAGAAGCTTAGTTAGCTCTCTACAGCTCCTGAGTAGGATGTCTGTGCTGTTGAAAGGGATTTAAAGATAAATTAATTTTTTTTTTTTCCCCCTACTTGCATTTTAATTACTGTAATGAAAAACGTCATGAATCCTGAAGGTTTTGGTGATGTGCCATGAGTGTTTCAAGAGGATTTTACAGTTGGATCTGCAACATAAGACATGCGGAACCTGCATTTATTTTAAAGGAGAAAATAAGATTGATTTTTCTCTCAACAGTAGTATTTATTCTACAAATACTGGATTCTTAAATGTTTACAGTTGCACCACCAGTACAGCCATTTAGGCCACAACTACAGTTTCTCAATAAGGAAAGCCTAGAGTAACAGTCTCAACTTTCTTAACTTTGAAACCACATTTGAGCTGAAGACTGACATTAAGGAGTTATCTGACAGGTTCAGGACACTGTGTGAAATATGTCTCTGTGGCTTTTAGATAACCGTATTGTTAGATACTATCTATTATATCAACTTATTATACAACTTCATCAGACAGTATGTCACAGTATAAACACTCTACATATGTTAAATACTGTCAGATCATCTTGCATTTTGGAATGTATCTGCCAGATTTCAGGTTCATCACAGGATCATTCAGGGAAAGGAGAAGCTCTTTCTATTGGTGATGCTGTCAAACTTCCTTTGTATTTCTGTAACTTAATTACTTGCTGAATTTCTGTTATTGTACTTATGGATTGGCCGAAGCAGGTTTGTTTTTTATTTTTTTGAAAGCTGGTATTTTTGGGAGCAGGGAGTGAAAAAGGAAGGAAGGGTTCTTCTTTCACAGCTTGTTCTGGGGTGAAAGGTAAATGCCTTTTTCTGGTATTTGCAATGCAAACCAAACAGACAGGCTGAGTATTTGAATTGTCTTTCAGCAGTTTTAGTTTTGTAGCAAAGGTATAAAGTTGCATTTCATTTTCAGTGCAAAATGGAAGATAGTGTCTTCTGGATTTGTGGTTAGGTCACTACTGGTGTACTCTGAAAGCATCTAAAAACAACTTTATGTTAAGTTGCACTTGTCAGAAGACTGCACAATATTTGTTAATTTAAAAATGATAACAGCATAGAGTAGAGCTAATGATGTCGTCATTCCACTGAATATAAGGGTTGAGAATATATAGTGACAGGTCTGATTACACTGTAACTCTATACTCAGCTCCCTCTTCTCACTGGCGTCAGTTACTTGCTCCTTGCTCCAGCTAGTCATCTTTATTAACAAACACTGGGAAGGAACAATAAGGGGAAGAATTGATTTTTCTTGATCAGCAGATTTTATATTAACCATTTCATTATTGTCATCAACAAGGGTGTGAGTCTGTTGCGAGTTCAACTTGTCTTCTAATGTAAAACTTCTTTGTAGTGTTTTTTTTGCCAGTGTGTGGGGAGGAAGCTGTTGTGGGTGCAAGATAAGCAAGGCAATTGTGTTTATTTTTTGGGGGAGGAGTTTAGGGACTGGGGATAAAGAAACTTCATTTGTGATGTTATCTTTGTTTGACCCTTAGTTCTCAGCAGATGCACGTAATTGATGTCTAGTTGCCTTTTCCATGCCATCAGAATTTTAGACCTTCGTGTGTATTGTTTGTGGCTCACTTTCACACTGGGTAGTCCCAGCCTACTCAGTTTATAGAAGTACAAGTTGTTCCATAGCTGTGATCATCTGATTTGCCTTTGCTTTATTTATTTATTTATTTAAATTTATTTTTTTTCCCCATTTTCAGTCTACTGAAATGAAGGCACAAGAACTAAATGCTATTGTCAGGATACAAGCAAACCAGAGATTTATATAAATGGCATAATTGGTTATATATTAAAAAAAAAAAAATAAATATATATATATATATATATTTTTCCTTTGGAAAAGTTCTCAATATTTGATTTCTCTCCTTGGCTACCAAGAAATTATGAACTGTTGTTATCGCCTCTCAGATTTGCTCACATCTGAGTTCTTGCTCAGGAACAATGATGGCTCCATCAATTTATACTGAGGCTAGGGGTGGCTGCTCCTGATGTGCCCATGAGTGTGTTTAAGTTGTGTAAGTGCACTGTTTAACTGCCCTCTTTGGCTTGTAAGGCTGCTTTCCAGTTCTTCTGTCTGTCATTGTTTCTACTTTGAATTCTCTTGTGGAACTAATGTTCTTAGTCGCTGTGTACTGTCTTCTTCAGACTGTTGTTGAGCACACTCCATAAAGTAGATTGCAGTAGAAGTCCCTGAGATACTATTGCTGGCATTCCTCTTTTTCGAGATCTGATGGCTCTCCCTTGCCCTGTTTCCTATTTTTTGACAATTATTTATCTGTTTCTGGCATGGTGCCAGAGGCAATTGAAGGGTAGGTTAAAACTTTCTAAAACATTGCCTGTTTGATCTCTGCTTCAAATCTGACTAAGTTTTAAAAAGTAGTTATTTCCTGAAGTGACTTATTATAAAGGAGGGCATAGTGATGAAACTTCCAACTTTTCTCTTTCCTCTGTATTTGGTACAGCAATTAATGTTTGGTTTATTTATTTATTTATTTATTTTTTAAAATGAACAAATGGAAATGGCATTGAATTCTCTTAGAAACGTATTTACAGTATGCTTAAATATAAATGGAATGGAAAAAGGATTATGGATTTATTTCATAAAGTTCTGGAGAGGATTATTTTAGTTGCTAGCAAGCCTAATGTTACCTACTGTACTTCCAGTGTGTGGAGAAAACTGTTCGAGAAATTAATCAGTTTGGTAGGTTTCTTTGAAGTTTTTATAATGATAATAGTGTTTTGTGGCTAGTGATAAATTGAACAGCATTTAAGAAGCCTGTAATCTCTAATTGGGGATTGACTGAGTCGCTTTCACCTTTTCTTTATGTTCTTCAGAAGCGTGAACAAATTAGCACAGATGATTAAATTACAAATTAAAGTTCTTTGAGAGGTATCTGGTGGGTTATCTGTCAGAGTTGTTTATCTGGAAATATCATGTACTGCTTAAGTGATCAGAAGACCTAGCTAGCCTTTCAGGCTGTGTGGTCGTGTAACAGAAAACAGATTTATTTGTATTTGGTGCTGCTCTTTTGTTGCTGGTGTCGTGATGGTGCCTCCACCTTCTCTCACACAGTATGGATTTTTCTTCCTTTTTGTGTTTTTTTTGTTTTTTTTTTTTCTTAATCTTGAAGATTTTTTGATGTTTTTGTAAACAGCCAGTCACAGTAACTTACTTGTAAGGTGACCAGTCAGTGTATTGACAAGAGCAGACACAATAGAAAAGTGCATTAGGAGTCAAGCCATTGGGATTTGCAGTAAATATATTACAGAACACGAGTGAATTGCTGATACTGCTTGTTTAGCAGTTTGCAAGGGCAATGGTAGTATAGATTTTTGAATTAGAAGGGAAGGACTGTTCTTTCTCTGTGCTGGAACATCTAGTTGATGGCTGAGGAAAAAATTGATTTAGAGAACAAAATGCTGCCACCTCTTTTTTTATCTATATATCTATTTATTTATTTATTTTTCCATTTTGGAGGCTTCTTTGTGGATTAGTAATCAAAAACAAAAAGATAGCTTTCAGTTTTGGAAAAAGGAGCAGCAAAAATGTGTATGCTTGTTTGACTGCACCTTGATTAGTTACTAATTCTAAGAAAATATGCTTTTGTCAGGTCAAGAAAACCAAAGGACTTCATAAAAAACTACCTGCTTTCAGATTTTTGGCAATCTGCTTAGTTATGAAGTTATTTTTTAAATATGCCCAAACCCCTGAGTTGCCATGGTCTTTGTGTCATTATATAATGATCTCAACCTCACTCTTTAAATGCAGAAGTTTGAATTAAATCTCAGGGAGGACAGGGAGTAAACCCAGATTTTCTTGGGAAAAATAACAAGCATGTCATTCTTTTGTGGCTTTGCCATAACTGATTATAAGGTTGCCAGCCATTACTTTGCAGATATCTTGCTGTCTCAAATAAGGGACATAAATTGCAAGCTAAGTAAAGAAAAAGAAAAAAAAACTTTTTTAAGAAGACCTAGGGGGGAAGCCTTTAAACTTTTTTCATTACACTGAAATAGATGCTGTCAGGTGGCAGTTCTAGAGAGAACTTGGTCCCTCCCTCTGGCCTAGTAGAATCAGTTGTGGCAGTGCCATTTCTGACAGGGTACCTGTCTGATCTGGTGCTGCTGAAGATAAGAAATAGCAACCACTCTCAGGCTGTCTGGGTAACAGTACCTTTCTGTAACAATAGTGTGTTTTAAGTTACAGTAACATTTTTTCATTTTCTTTTTTTTTTTTTTTTTTTTTTTCCCCTGTGCATTCTTGTCACTGCGGAAAGGAAAAGATGATTATTCCTTTTTTCTTCCAGAAGCATTTTGTGGACTACTGCTGCCTAATGCTCATTCTTTGAGTGGTTTTGCCCAGATGAAGGGTAGTGCCCAAAATAAGCACATACTCCAGGGGAGGGAACACAGTGCTGAGTAGCACAGAAGATTTGCTTAGCTTACTATTGACTGTGGTGGCAGCCTTTTACCAGCAGCATACTGCAAAATAATTTCAACTTCTGATCTACTGTGACAGAGAGGTTGATTGCTTTTCGGGCCTCTTTTGTCCTTATTTATTTATTTATTCACTTCTGTTTATGTATGCTGTGGTTCTTTATGCTATTTCAGACCCAATCCTTTTTGTTTTTCCTAGTTGTTTTTTTCTTTCACTGCAAAGTCAATTCTGAAGCTCTCCCCTAGCATGTTACGCATTTCTTTGCAACCCTCTGTAAAATAAGGATTAGGGTAGGTAAGGAGAGTTTCATGTTCATTAGTTCCAAAGTTGAAAAATACTAGTCCAGTCATCCACACAGAACTTCTTAAGTTTTGATGCACATTCTTGTGAAGTTCTAGCAGAACTTTTCTGTTTGCATTGTTCTTAAGAATGCTACACTGTTAGTGTAAAATTCTTAGCGGAGGCAGAGCAGTGTCACTAAGCCATAGAGGACTGACCTTTTTGGAATTTATTTGGTTTAGATACTACTTACTGTTGTAAAATCTCTACAAGTTGTAGTATGTCTTCCTGCTTCACCAAGATACTTCTAGTTGAAAGGCATTTTAGTGCCTCAGACTTGAACAGTTGAATGGAGCTGGACTATCTTTGCTCTTTCACTAGGTGTTTTCTCTCTATCAGGCACTGTTCTTTTATATGTAGTTTCCTTTCTGCCTGACACTTGCAGGCTCTGCAAGGTGTTCAATAGCGCAGGCTTTGCTAGTACACTTAGTGCTTCTTACTACACTAGTACTTCTTAGTACACTTCAGTTGCCTTGGTTAACTTGATCAAAGCATTCGAGTTCTTTTCCTTTACTGTTTGAGCTGCAGTGTTGACCTTAGGTAGCTAGTAGTTAATATAAATTATGTTCTTGAAGACTTCTGTTTTATAGCTAAGATGGGTGAAAAAAGTTTAAGAAAAAATGTTTCTGGCAGCCTCAGTGTCTTTTGACCATCTCTTTCCTCCTGTAAATGAAGGAATCGAACCTTCTTTGTTTTCTTCTTAGTATGCCATATGGCTAAGCACCAGCTTTGCTTTTGCATAACTTAGTAGTGGCACACAATTCTGTAACTATGTGCTTATGCTGTATATAATTACACTGCGTCACCTGGCATAGTTTTCACTTCTTGCATGCTTCCTTGTTTGTACAACCTCATCTAGAAACTTGTGATATAGGTTCTTGGCACAGTTCCTCCTTACTATTCTTCCTCTGTCCATTCTTGTTCCATTCTCAGATGTGTTAATTTTTGTGCATATCCTGAATACTATTTCATAAAGAGTTCATCTGCTTTCCATAATGCATTTTATCTTTCAATAACAGATCCTATAAAGATGAACTTAACTAGTTCACATCTGATTTCCAGAAGTCTTGATAGCCTTATTATTCTGCCTTGTACCAGTGACTATAAACTGCATAGTGATTGTCAACTTCAAATTACTTTCTGTCTGGTCAGTTTAAATCAGTTCTTGTCTACAAGATGTAATCTAGATGGCACCTTCACTTTCTGAATCCTGTGAGCAGAATATAAACAGAACATAATCAAAAAGGAAAGAAATTTATTGGCATATCTCCAAGATTTTGCTGAAAGACTTCAAAATCTCACTTTCCCCACATAATGAAAGTCACTGTTATACCTTCCAAATTCTGTGTGGCAGCTAGTTCTGATAACAGCTAACAAAATTTGTCAGTCCTCTTAACTTGTTATTGATTAGCAAATCACCTGATAGCATCTGAACCATTGATATGAGCACACCACTAAGGCTTGGAATTCTTTCAGTGACTTGAGGTGTTTGAATCTCATGTGTGAATATAGCAAATATTGTAAAACTGTGAAATTGCATCTGAAATGCATAAGTGCGTGTGACATGTTTGATTAAATTCAGCTTAGTTTGATAGTTGTTCCTGAAGTCTTAGTTAATGTAGTGTATTGTATTGAGTTTTGTTGTTTTTTTTCTCTCTGTATTTCTATCCTTTGTCTTGATATAGATGTGACCCGTCTAATAGATGAA
Source organism: Coturnix japonica (assembly GCF_054131305.1). Lineage (NCBI taxonomy): Eukaryota > Metazoa > Chordata > Aves > Galliformes > Phasianidae > Coturnix > Coturnix japonica. The sequence continues at coordinate 36,773,920 of NC_140702.1, forward strand.
GGAAAGGCTGTTGATGTGGTCTACTTAGACCTCAGCAAAGCCTTTGACACTGTCTCCCATGCTGTTCTCCTACAAAAGCTGGCAGCCCGTGGGTTGGATGAGTACACTCTCAGCTGGGTAAGGAGCTGGCTGGAGGGCCGGGCCCAGAGAGTGGTGGTAAATGGAGTTAAATCCAGTTGGAGACCAGTCATGAGTGGTGTTCCCCAGGGGACGGTGCTGGGACCTGTCCTCTTCAACATCTTTATTGATGACTTGGATGAGGGCATTGAGTGCACCCTCAGTAAGTTCGCGGATGACACCAAATTGGCAGGGAGTGTCGATCTGCCTGAGGGTAGAGAGGCCCAGCAGAGGGATCTGGGTAGGCTGGAGGGCTGGGCCAAAGCCAACGGGATGATGTTCAACAAGACCAAATGCCGGGTTCTGCACTTTGGCCACAACAACCCTGGGCAGCGCTACAGGCTTGGGGCAGAGTGGCTAGAGGATTGTGTTGAGGAAACAGACCTGGGGGTACTGATTGATGCTCGGCTGAACATGAGCCGACAGTGTGCCCGGGTGGCTAAGAAGGCCAACGGCATCCTGGCTTGCATCAAAAACAGTGTTACTGGCAGGAACAGGGAGGTAATTGTCCCCCTGTACTCGGCATTGGTGCGGCCGCACCTTGAGTACTGTGTTCAGTTTTGGGCCCCTCACTACAAGAAAGACATTGCGGCCCTGGAACGTGTTCAGAGGAGGGCTACAAAGCTGGTGAGGGGTCTGGAGCACAGGCCTTACGAGGAGCGGCTGAGGGAGCTAGGATTGTTCAGCCTGGAGAAGGGGAGGCTCAGGGGAGACCTTATAGCTCTCTATAACTTCCTGACAGGGGGTTGTAGTGAGCTGGGGGTTGGCCTCTTCTCTCGTGTAATCAGTGATAGAACTAGAGGGAATGGTTTTAAGCTGCGTCAGGGGAGATTCAGGCTGGACATTAGGAAGCATTACTTTTCGGAAAGAGTAGTCAGGCATTGGAATGCACTGCCCAGGGAGGTGGTGGAGTCACCGACCACGGGAGTGTTCAAGAAACGCTTGGATGTGGCACTGAGGAATATGATTTAGCCAGGAAGTATTGGTAATGGTTGGACTAGATGATCTTCTAGGTCTTTTCCAACCTTGATAATTCTGTGATTCTGTGATATGTGGTACTGCTTATTTTGCCAGTTGGCATGCTCTTTGTTCTACTCAAGAGCAGATTCCAATGCTGTTGTAGTTTTACTTGATTGTTGATAAGGACTAAATCCCAACAGAGAGTTTTGTTCATATCTTGAGTACTTTAATTGTATGTGCTTGATTTGAGGTACATTATGCTTTTACATTTTCAAAGCCTACATAGATTTAGGCACTTCCACAGTTATATAATACCTCTGACATTCTTTGGCCATCCCAATAAAGTGGCTGTCTGTGTTTAGTGCTTTAAGAGTGTGTGCAAAAACTTGGTTGTAGCTTGTGGGATTGAGAGCAAAATAGGAAAGATTTTTGAAGTGTATCCTAAATCAGATGAAGAGCCAGGGGAATGGGCTTCCTTTCTGTAAGGTGTAGCAGTTGTAGCTATGCTGTTTTTATGACACCTTTCTTTTATTCTTTTTGTTACTTCCTTTTTCTTATATAGTGCTGTGTTGCTCAGCTATTCTTGTATTAGTTTAGTTCTTAATACCCCAATAGCAATAACGTGAAACATGTTTGATAATTAAGAAGAATGTGTGGGATGGGAGGAGCTCATCTGGCTTAGCGTTTCCCCCTGCTTTCAGTTAGGTTCTTCGTGTGCTTCCCTGAATAGCTGTTACTTGGTGGATGCTTCTTGTTAGCCTCCTTAACTTGCTGATCTGCTAAGCTGGTCCTTTTCCTTTTTCCTGTAGAAATGTTTTCTGCTCAACTAGTGAGCTGAGATGTTGGACGATTCTGAACATCTCCAGGAGTGCTTTTGGAATAAGGTGATCAGTGCGTGCCTCTGGAAGTGAAGGCGGTGAGACTTTCTCTTTTGGATCAGTCAGACTCTGACTTGCTCTGCCATCTCATGAAATCTGAGTAAATGTGTGTGCTCCGAAACAACTGGGAAGTAAATTAAAAGTTCTCTGCTGGCTTCAGAGATTTAAACAGTTCTTTGTATTGAAGGTTAGCATAGGCATGGAAACAAAGCTGCAGAATTAAGATTTGAATGAATGCAAGATGAACTGAAGTTGGATTAAAGGAGAAATGTTATAATGGCTCGTTTTAGACAATTTTAGCCAAGAAAAGTCTTAATATAGTGAAGATGTCAGGATGTTCAAGTGATCCTTTCACACAACGGCTTTGCTGTTGCCAGTTGACTTAGGTTCCAACTGCATTTACAGCTGCAGATGGGATGGGCAGTTGTTTACAGTGGTTCAATGAAGGCTGCACAGAATCTGTATTTTAATAGAAAGGACTGAAATTTAACATCTGAAATATATCCAGTTACTTTACAGTTGAACAAAGTTCAAATCTATAGTAGATGTTCATTAAATGTAGCTGTTGGCTTGTATGTGCATCAGATCCAGCTTATGTTTAAATTAACATGACCTTTCTGTAACATAAACTAACATCAAAAGAGGCTTCAGATAAATGTAGTTTAGGTAAGAAGTGTACATTTAGAGATTATCTGTCATTCTGCAACTTTGTCATTTTGAGGATTTTGTTCTGTTAATATTTCTGTTGCTTATTCCTTTCTGCACTCCCACTTGCAATATGGTAATGTTTTGTTTTTTTTTAATAGCTAAAGATTTTTCATGTCAGTCTTCTGGGGTTTTAATATCATCATCTCGTGGGTGGCCGACCTCATGATTAAAATGAGCAGTACAAACATGGGGCAGAAGGAAAACTCTATTTGTTAATGATGTGTCATGTTAAACTGACAGCTTATCCCCAAAATACAGAGATTGTTCTTGTCGCTGAAGTGAATGCTACCCACTGCTGCTTGTCAGATTGAATTTCAGCTGCCTGTTGAGAATAAACCTTCCCTCCTCCTCCTATTGGTTCGAATGTTAGTAATGACAGTGTTTATAATTTAAAATACAGTTTGAAGGCCAACTTCCACAGTTTGTCGCATGGTGGTGAATATGGCTGTAAAGGGGAGATGAATGTGGCTACTTCTCCCGGTCTGTTACTCAGGAGACCAGTAAATTTGATTGGCTGCTTCAGTTCTAGCAAAATCATTTGATTTGTGAGCAATTGAAAGATAAGATATCCAATTACCCAAATGATTTGCAGGGTTAGCCAATGTTGTCATGGAGACGTGAGTTGGAACAAATTAAATTTTAAGCAATAAAATAATTTTAGAGCACGTCTGGGAACAAGAAAATTTGGCAGTGGCACTTACCTGAATTGAATTTTAGCTTGACACACTGTTGTTTGACACTGATATACTATGGGGGCCTAAACTTCTAAATGGCATATTGCCTTTTTGCCTTTTTCTTTTTCTTTCTTTCTTTTTTTTTTTTTTTTTAAGCCTTACCATGGCAAAATTAGAAGTTATACTCTGCAAAATGTTGGCTGCGTGTGTGTGTGGTTTTTTTTTTGTTTTTTTTCCCCCCCTTTTTTTTTTAATGTGCTCTATGAATAGGTGTGATTTTTGTTGTCTCTGAAGGTCTGAATCACATTAAGAACAAAGGCTGCAGCACTTCAGTGCTGGTTGTTCTAGTGTTTCTGCAGGAAAATAATGAGTACTAACAGTTAAAGACTAAATTGTACACTTGCAGTTTCTTACCCAAGGACTTCATAGACATAGTTTTCAGCTGGTTCTGGTTTGTTGCTGGCATTAAAAATGGTCAAGCATGTTCCATAAAGAGGACTTTTATCCACATGCTGTTAGACATATGCGGATGAAAATTGGTCTGAGGTCAAGTGAGTAGTAACATTCTCATAGCCTTTGATTTTCCTCCTCATTCCTACTCCAGATCATCTCAAATAATTCCGTAATGAACAAAAATACAATATTAACTTTTACTCCCTACTGGGTTGCTGTGTTACATGCTATAAATGTCAATAAGTCCATTTTCTTCTTCCAGAAGGAGTTCAGTGTTGTTTGGCTACCTATGTGTTGAAAGTCTAAATGGAGGCATAGTACTTCAGAATTAACTTGTAAAGCTTTTGTGAATATGATTTGAGAGTATATTCTTTTCTGTGCATTAAAGGCAGGTTGATTTTATTGAATGGATTAGGACTTGCTTTTTCATTATCATAATAACTTTCAATTTTCATATGTTACTTTTCTTGAGTTTCCTTTTCTGATGTTTCTGAACATTTCTGCTAAGCTGTTTACCTCCAAATTTAGTAACAGATGTTTATTTATTTATTTATTTTTTATTTTTTGAAAATTGGTTTGAAATCATTGAAGTAAGGAAGAGTTTAATGAAGGTGCAGATAGCTGACCTTAAGAAATGTTGATAGAGATCAAATTTTTGGCTTTTAAAAAATGCAATCTGGAAAAAAAAAAAAAAAGCCTCAATGGCCTATTTTGGCTTGGTTATTTAATATTAATATCAATATTGAATATTAATAACATTAATAATTGTTAAAATATTGTTAAGATTGTTAAATATTATAAAAATATTAATAAATATTTGTTTGGTAATGGTAGGCCTGGATAGGACAGCTTTACGCAGTCTCAAAACAAGTGAAGCAACTATTGTCATAGTACAGCTGATTGTCACAATAAAGTCTTCTAAGACTTAATTTTTGCTTTAGATTACTGTAGTTGCTGTAGCTAGTTCTTGCTGTAACAAATATGGGAGGAGCCAACTAGAGCAAAACCATAGCTGTTGTTGAAAACTCTGGAAACTGATGATTGATAAACTAATGTTCCTCACGTGAAAGTTGCATTTTTCAGTCAGAATGGAGGGTGCTGACTCTTACAGGCTAGGGCTTCTTTTATGAGTGATGAAATATGTGCTATGTGTAGTAAGAAATCTGGGTAGAAATGTGGTTCTTGCTTCTTTCCAGTGCGAAAATTCTGTATTTTCTTAAGAAATTGTGTTGATTTAAGTATGAGATCTTACACAGTACTTTGTAATGCACGGGGTGTCAAAACATTAAATGATCTGAAGTATAGACTACTGTACAGGAAAACACTTTGATACTTAAATGAATATTATATTTAGTAACTAACCTGGCTGCTTGGTTCTATGTCATTATGTTAAGAATTTACTTTAGCAAGAGAAAAATCTAAGTAGGAACACTTGAGTTTGGCAATGTTAGGTCAAAACATTGAAGTCCTTAATTATGTGGAATGATAGAAAAAAAAAAATAGGATTAGTAAAGCCAAAAATAAAGCTCAACTTAATTTTACAAAATGGAGCTGAATTCCTTCAGGTTAATTTTTAATGATACTTCAGAAAGGAGGGTGACACTTCAGTAAGAGGTCTGACAAGCTTGTCATTTGCAAATAAATCAAAAGACAATCATTGCAACAGCAAGAACCAGTGAATGATGTAGTTTTGTCATTCTTTGATTGGCCCCACACTCGAGCCCTCTATTAAAAATGAATGCATTCAAGAGGTTGTGCATTAAGAACACAAACAATTAAGGGCTCTTCAGTTGACTTGCTAAGAGCCGCTGTAGAGTGAGGAGAGCTTTCATGAGAGATGCAGGCTTCTACTGTCTGCTTTACCAAAGGGCTGAAGAACATACGCAATTAGACGTTTGTCTCTGCTCCGTGCAGCTTTCTGCAGAATTTTCTTTGTTTACTCCTCCTTCTGACTGTTCTTCATGGCTCAAGATCAGCAATTAGATAATAGGTATGTTATACTGTGAAGCCTCTGAAAGTAACTGATAAGTACTTTTAAACTATTAAGTGTATGAGCCCTAACTTAGAAAAATATAGCTTGCTTTAATGTCACCAACTATATATGTTCTATCTTGATTGACATATATGCATACACATTTTCCCAAAAAACTTCTTTGAATGAGTCTAGGACAACTTGGCTGATCAAGACAGAACATAAATAATTATGTATGTATATACACCTATTCAAATTTATTCCATCTTGATTTGTATTTAAATGTATGGAGCTTTCTTTTTTCTCAACGCTGAAAAAAAATACCTCTTGATGGTGAAGATTAAGTGAATTTTGCTTTAGTACCTAGTTTAACCAACTCATTAGAGAACAAAGATATTTTAAAAACATATTTATAAGTAAGAGTACTTTTTAGTAGTTATTTGGGGGGGGGGGGGGGGGGGGGGGGGGGAGGGAGAGAGAGGGAGGGGGAAAGAAAAAAGAAAAGTTGTAGAGATCTGCTAGTAGATAAATAATTCTAAGTACCTTATCTAATTGTGTCTGGGAAAGAGTGCCATGATGCAGACTGCCTTTTAAAAATGAGCAGATTTCTGTTATGAGGTGTGGAATAGAAAATTTTAGTTTTCTTCCAGAGTGAATGCCTATTACCTGACTCTTATAGCAGCAGCAGCACATCTTTAAACAAGCACTTGTTTATGACTTCTACACTTAAATTTACCCACAACTGTGGGTAAACAGGAGATGTTGTTTATATATGATGGATGCCTTGCTTCAGAAGTTGTTAGGAAGAAATTCTTTCCTTCAAATTGTGGTGAGGCACTGGAGCAGGTTGCCCAGAGAAGCTGTGGATGCCTCGTCCCTGGCAGCATTCAAGGCTGGTCTTGTTGAGTTTCTGGGCAGTCTCATATAGCAGTTAGCAGCTTTGCCCAAGGCAGGGGCTTAGAACTAAATGTGTCTGAGGTTCCTTCCAGCCCAAGCCGTTCTGTAATTCAGAAGGATACTTTATTTCGGTTCCCCTCTTAAGTTAGTTGTTTCTAGTACTGACACAAGCACAAAAAGATTAACAGAGGGTGCACCTCTTTCAGGGTTCAAATCTAGTTTTTCAATATTTACACAGTCTCTGATGAATGTTACAATGCAGAGCAGAGGCAAGTGTAGCTCTTTCTTTCTGTGCCTTGTTTGTAATTCAGAGGAATTATGTGCCTTTCTTCCAGGCTTGTCTGATCCTTTATTTATTTATTTATTTTTATGGTTTTATTATAGAAAAGAAGTAATTTTAAAAGTGTAATTGTTGTGCCTCACAACTGGTAACTAGCACATGATGTTATGTGCTGTTGTATTAGTGTGCAGTTCTGTATTTATTTAATCACAGATGCTTGGGACCTTGTAAGTAAGCTCAGTAATGTATATGACTTTGTCATGGGTTACCTAGATTTACCTATGTCCATGACAGGGCGGAGCCACCCCATAGGGCCCCCGGTCCCGGAAAGGAAGGGAAAAAAAGGGAATGGGATAAAAACAGCGGCAATCTAAGGAGGAAAACTTATTTTACTAAATATGATATCAGAATACAAGATAACACAATATAATATAATTGAGGCTAATAAATTGAACGAAACAGAGAGAGAGAGTCCCCAAAAACCGAGAGGCCTACTGTGAACTCTAGGTGACATGGCTGGAACGCATCCCATTCCCCGAGAAGTTCGAGAGAGAGAGCTCCAGACTGGGAACGAGATTATATAGTGTCCTGGTCCCGTGACTTATCCTTGACCGTGATGTTCTCTGGGATATGTAGTCTTCTTCTGTGAACTGCACATTTGGCAAAATCATCCATGCTTTACATGATGCTACGATGTGGAATACTGATAGCAACATTACAAAATAACAAAACCATGACAGACTTGCATGCTTTCTAGACTGCACTGAAAACAGACTTTTCACAACTACAATAAGGATACTTTTCAAAACTCTGGAATAGACTCTTGTGTGGCTCATACAGTCTGAAACAACTTTTTAGGGTAAACCAAATTACTTCTGTCCTGTTTTGCTTATTTTCCCACTTAAAACCTGCTACAGTTCATCTTAGCTTCTGAAAACAAAGTTAAATCTGTTGGCCTAAGACTGGGTTATTGGAAATTAACCACCTCATCTCAAACAGTAAGACTGCTGTGTAACGGTCTTTTCATAGCTTAATGTTTGTATCCTTTAAGCAAGGCATGTGGAAAAATGCCTTTCAATATACAAATTTTCGCAACCATTAAACACGTCTTTTTTCCCTTGAATTAAGGGAGACTTAAAGTACTTACAGATCTGCCAGTAATTTGGTAATGCTGATAACTCATTTATGCTGTTTTTGGTGATAGTTTATCTACTACCAGTGAACGGAATGATTTATTTTTTTATGCTCATAGACCAAATAAAACAGAAATGGAGCAAAGTCACTTGCTGGTTGGAGTTGTGTAAGAGGGTAGATATTTCTATTGAGAACAGAGACTCATCCACGTTGTTGCCGGGAGAGAGGTTTGCTGGAAAGCAGCTGTTTCCTCATTGACCATTCATGAAGGAGCTACTTTGCATAGAAAGAAATGATCTCTGAAGTGTTCAGGAGATCCACCAGGTCAAGTCACATGTCTCTGGACATACAGAAACACTGTGAGGCTTTTGTTTTCTAATTACTGATTGTCTGATATGTAAGCATCAGCACATCTCAGTGTCTTTGTAAGAAATCTGGAGTGATTGGAAGGCTTCAAACAAAGGCTCAGCAGATAAGTTACCAGTGTTTTCATCCAAATTTCTTGAGTTTCTCTTTGTTCAGGTTTTGGCGTGACATTTGGCCGACAATTGACATCAGCGATTTTCCCCATTTATATCCTAAAACAAAACTGAAAAATAGGGACAGTTGTTTAAGGCTTAGTGATAGATAGAGTGATTCTGAGCTGCTCTTAGCACAGGACTGTTACTACACAGGTTTATTGTTCTCCTGCTACTCATGGTTTCACTAATTTGTTGTTAATGACTACCTTTGTCTTTTCCACCCTGGATGTCCTTACTTTAATTCTGTCTTAGTAAGAATGTTTTAGAAGCTTGTATCTTTCTTACCCATTCTTCATTGCTTCTCTTGTAGTATTTTGTATTCCTGTAGTTTTCTTTCTGTTAAGAAAACCAAGATTGCCTTTTAATTGGCAGAAAAAATTGATCATGAAAGAAACATTCTTCTTGCATGCCTGTCAGCTCCATGTTAGGCTGCTTAGTAATTCAAGTAACAATAAATCTTAGTTTTAAAAGACTTTATTGTGGACTTAATGTTTTTCAAAAATGCTTTTCTTGTTCATTAGGCACAAATCTGGCCCTTGTACGTAGCTAAATTTGTATACAGATTAGGTGCTTTAGACATAGCAGATGTCCCAGAGTAGCTAACTAAATCTCTGTTCTCATTTAGACTTAAATATTAACTATTTGTATTTGTAGTGGTATTAAGACATGGATTTCTGTTATTTACTCCACAGTGTTAACCTAATACGATCCCGTACAGTGGCTGATATGTGAGAACTAGCAGAAAACATGATTTTAATCAAAATACTTACTTTTCCTCCGTAGACAGAAATCGCCAAGAGATTGAATACAATTTGTGCACAAGTCATCCCATTTTTGTCTCAGGAAGTAAGTAAAACTGTTCAGCTGTGAAAGTGCAATTATGTTGCTTTTCTGTTTGCAAATTAGCTAGTTTTAAGATGTTAATTTTATCACAATGAACAAGTGCAGGGAACATCTGTTATAGCTGAAGTGTGCAAATCCCCTGCTAATTTGGTTTGGCAAATCTGAGTTAAACTACTGACAATGGCTCATCCTTTTTCATTCCCAGAGGAGGGGGGAAGTATTTTTACTTTTTTCTTTACTTTAATAAATAATAATAATAATAATAATAAAAAATCAATGCAACAAAATGCTTTTGTTTCTGATTGTGGTGTTTATGTATTTGATATTCAGTTGTTGAATGTGCTTCCAGTGAAAATAAGTATGCTCATTTATATCAAAATTTAGTGTAAAAGCTGAGTAGTTATCTCAAATGCAAAATGCTCTTTAAGGTTACAGGTTTTGAATGACTGTGATTGTAGCATATTATAGTCAGCTGCTGCTATGTGTTCAAGGGTGTTATTTTGGGCATGCCTTTTCAAACTCTACAGTTTACAAAAAGTATTTGTAGTTCAAGTTAGAATTTAGTGAAGCATTTACTCTTCCCATTTAAGATTTCTGTAGATTTTGCTCTGTGGACGCAGTTTATAAATGTTGAAATTACTTCTAGTATGAAGCTGATGTTATTGTACTGCCAACTCTATTAGAAAATCATTATTCATTTTTTCAGAAAATTAATTTTGAAGTGGAACTGGGGGAGAGATGAATTGCCTACTTTCAGGGCTGTTGTTTGCTTTTGATGGAAAGGATGAGAAATAGAGTACTGTTCCCTTTTTACCTGCATGAAGTGTATCTTGCAAGCAGCTTGAGCTTCTCCAGAGAAACTGCTTGTTCAGATATTTTTGTTCCTAGTTTTATTTGTTTCACAAATTCCTCCTCATGTCCTTTCTTCTTTTAATAGCATCAGCAGCAAGTGGCTCAAGCTGTAGAACGTGCCAAACAAGTGACCATGGCTGAACTGAATGCCATCATCGGGGTACGTGGCCTTCCAGGTCTACCTCCTACAGTGTGTATAACTTGCTTTCATATATTATCGCTTTACTGTTCTTAAAATAAGCCTAATGTTTTGACATCTAACATTGTTTTGGTGCTCAGTGTAGCTCAAGTATGTTTGATTTCCTTGCATAGATTTTATCAGGGATAAAGTTAATAGTTTGCTTAGAATGCTGTGTGGAACAACTTTCACTGCAAGAAATGCAGTGTTAGGACTGTTGTTTGTTTATCTGTAAGTATTGTATGTCAGTTGAGGTAGTTACCTTTTCCTCATTCTTTTAGTCCTTGCAGCCTGTACAACTATTCATTCTTCTTTCTTTTGCCTTCTTGTGATTTTTTCATAATTTTTAAATTAGCAAGCTACTGAAAAGAAACTTCACTTGCTTTTGAAGTAGTATTAATTGACTGACACAGGGCACTAATAGCCGTTCACCAAGTTTGTGCTTTTAAATAAGCTGAAATTAGTTAATTCTACTTGCTTGTGACTGTTTGTCAATCACAAATCATTTGTTTTGTGTTAATGAACTTTCTGAACCATACATTCCTTCCACTTCATGAGTTCATTTTCCCCCCCACTAAGTCTAGAATATTTCTCATGTTTTCTGCCCTTCCAGACTAAGTGAAAGAAGTAGCTGAAACAAGAAGCCGTCCTTTCTGATTTTATTCATATGTGAGCGCCTTGAGCAGATTCAAATTACTCATTTATCAATTTATGTTAATTGCTTGTGAGAAGATGCCCTGCTGGTCTTTATGGTTCCCTCAGACACTTTGTAATGATAATTAGACATGCTGCTGTATGGATTAACAGTGCCATAGTCCAGTGACGTCTGCAGACAATGGAACCAGTTAATCCATCTGTGCTTAAAATTACATCCCAACTGGAGATGGAAAAAAAAAAAAAAGAAAAAAAAAAAAAAAAAAGTAAGAGCAAGGGAGGATTAAAAGAATGAGCCTCAGCTTGAAAACTCTCCTTTCATCAGTTTCTCAATTGCAGATCTGCAGTCGGTTTGTCTGTGGTAAGCTATTGGCAGTCAATTAGGTGAAATAAACTGGGAGGGTGACCTTCATTTCCTCTTAATAGCTTTTCCTCCCTGAAATGGGGAGCTTCAGTGGACTTTCAGCTTAAATTTTATTCAAGCTGCTTTATTACACTTGACAGATTAGCTTTGCATAAACATACCCCTACCTTTCAAATCTGAGCTGTTTTTTCCCCTGCATATCAAATTTGGCTGTTACTTAGTTGATTTGCTAATCACATTCTAAAAACCACACAATTACATCTGTATTTGTCACAATCTCCTCTGTTCTTTGTTTGTGTAATGAATTGCTTTATTTCAAAGATCAAATCAGGTATTCATACAGCACATGTACATCTGTGATACTCGATTAGCAAAGATTAGAGAACTGTACTTTCTTCCTTTTTTTTTTTTTTTTAAAATGAGTCCTTTACAATGAAAATTGAAAGCCCTTTTTAATGAGCTACCTTTAAAGATTATATGCAGTAAATGGAAGTATGCATTAAAAGTGTATTTAAAAACAATTCTACCGAACTTGAGGTAGTGCTGCCAAGCCAAACCAAGTCTTATATCCTGATGATGTCATTCACTTCTTTTAAGCCTGCGTGAAAGCCTTTTTAAAACAATAGTGATCTACAAATACCATACGCAATGAACAGGAGTAGTAGCCTCAGCTTTTTCACTTTTAAATAGACTAAGATTCATCAGAGTAAACACTTCACTGTGTCTTCTGAAAGACTTCTGGGTGATGCCGCATCAGCCCAAAACTGATTAAGGAAATCATCACATTGGGTATGATTTGTTTGGCCATGTCTATGTATGTCTGTGCATTTTACTAAAATTAGATGTGTGTCACAATGATCTTTTACAGGCTTATGTGGTTCAGTAATTATCTTGTGCTGCACAATAAGTTTCATGCTCTTGACATATGCTTGATTTTGTTTGAAAGGGGCTGTGTGCATCCTGAAAAATCTGAATAGCATGAAATTGGGTTGACAATTCAGTAGACCTTTGCTCTCCCTCACTGAGCATGCAGTGTGTCAAGCCCTCTCCCCAGAGGGGAGGAGACATCAGAAGCCTATCTGTTCTTACACAAGGCAGCTGCACTGAAGTAAAGCATGGCCTGGTCTGATAGCAGCTGTCAGTATTGTTTAGAGACCTGACTTAGAGTAAAGAACAATGGAAGGGCCATGCTGTTAAAGTGCAATGTCTTTCAAGATGAGAAAAGAAATAGTAATTTAACGGTTTAGACGTCTATTATGAGCATGAAAGATCACGGAACTTCTTTCAGAATGCAAATAGGCTGCAGCATTCTGTAACAGAAGAAGATTGAGTACCCTCTGGGGTCATACTACTGAGGATAGTTGTGTATAGTCAATTTTGAGAATAGAAAGAATCCTGAACTTCGGTAGCATGTGTCCACTTGATTAATTTCTCCTGACTAGATAAAACTGGCATTTTTGTTGGTATTTAACTTTTTTTTCTTCTTCATTTCTGTCTTAAAATACCATTGTTTTCTGGTACTAAGTGATTCATGAGTTTCCCTGCTAGCTTGCCTAAATTAGAGCAAAACACAGTTCTTCTTGCTGCTGGGCTCTGTTTGAATTCTAGAAGATAAAAAAGCCTTTAATTAGTGGCGATGTTTGTTTGTTTGTTTTTCAATTTTATTTTTTTTTCCAGCCATCTTTATTTTATAACTGTCTTTCCACTTGAAAAAATAGAATCCTGTTAGAAGACAGCCTGAGGTTAGACATGTTTTCCTTGTGGAGCAGTCAGATTCTTTTTGGAGTATTTGCAGAGATAGAAGTCAAATTTTTGAGTCAGTGTATATTAAGGATATATATACGTATTTAAAAAGAAACAAACAACAAACTGACACATTAGAAAAAAATGTAAGTAATACAGTTCGTCTTGATTAGCTTATGAGTGCTAAACCTCTGAGCTGATTAGAACATTTGGGAATGATATTTTGGTCTAAATGGTTATGTCTTTGGCTTTATGCTTTTCCCACATGTTCTTGAAGGCTTTACTTTCCAGCTAGCTGTGTAGCAGTGAAACTTAAAGACAAACAAATAAAAAACAATAGAAAACATAAAATAAACAAAAAACAAAAAAAAAAAACTTGTATACTTGGGGGGGTGGAAGAAAGGCAATGCTACAACAACGCAGCACAAAACCACTTTGGCCTAAAGGGCGCGCCTGTAACTGCTGTAGGTGCAAGAAGTGGTTTAACTTGAAGGGATTCTTTTCTGGAAAGTGTCATGCTGGGAAGAGTAAAGGATGGTTGTAATTGATCTGTCTACCTAGATGTAAACAATGTAAATGTGTTAGATCTTTCTACTTTAAAATTAACTACAACAATTTCAAAGTAGAATATTATGCAAATATCTGAAATGAGAAATATAGGCAAAAAGCTGAAATATTTTTTAGCACTGCATTTTTAGATGCACTGTTTCAGTATATCATCAGGCATGTCTTTGAGTTTTGAGGTAGGTTGCTAATAGTTCTGTGAAACACATACCTTCTGGACTGACAGTACTCCTGAGACTGATTGAGTTATAGGTCTCTTTGAGGTCCCTTCACTGTTGCATTTGGTGACTGGCTAAAGGATTAGCAAGATGCAGGATTATTTTTTTCCTCTCTTGGCTGTGGTTGCCAACTATCTCTGGGATTGTAGTGTGTGAAGCTTAAGAGGATGAGGTTAACCTCTTGAGGGTTTATTCTTATGAGTATGTAGTTAATCCTTAGAAAGCCTATAAATAACTAGACTGTATGTTTCATTATAAAATAGAAATACAGATGAGAGCAAAAATGAATGCATAACTTAATGCAAGGGAAGAGCTAAGCAGCTGTACCATTACTTCAGATCTTCCTCAGCCATGATCTGCATTATGCCTTAGGGAGAGGGGAAACTGTCTAGTCGCTTTAAATTAAATAAAATGAGATCTTGAGGTTACATACTGAATGGCATAGGGCTATAAGTAGGACTGTTTTGGAGCTGGAGAGAGAAGCAATGGGTGAATGAAGCATAGAGATATAAAGAGAACTAAGGATGTAGTTTGGAGAAGCAAATGTGTAATAAGGTGAAGTCAAAGGGGAAAAATTCTGTTCTGGGGGGACTTAGCATGCAAAATAAAACTGAGTTACTGACAAAGGCAGAACCAGTATGAGCAGAAAACTGTATGTATGTACCTCATCACTTAAGTGCACTAGAAGTGCATGGGAAAACACCCAACTCACTATACTTTTCTTGGAAGAGAGTAGAGACAGGGATCTCTAGGAGGACTGTCTGGAGAAGAAGAGAAGGCCTGATTTTGTTCTTGGGTGAGGAGACTAGCATGGATGGTTAGGATAACTAGGAATTACTGAAAACGTGGCAAAGTTATGGCTCATTACATCAGTATGCTGTATGTTATCATGATGCTATAGAGTTTTCAGGATTCCTTTTATCTGGTAATTCCATTTATTACTAAATTTTCAGTTGTCCAATCTGCTGTCTTCTGTAATGTTCAATTTCATGAGAATGTCTAGTACTGTTTTTAAAGGTGCTAGTTAACTGCAAAATAAAAAAATAGAAAAACAAACAAAAAAACCCAGTAACACTAGGACAGCAAAAGCAAGGATTTGCAGAAGTAGTGCTTGAATATGTTTTCTGGGGTGACTGGCAGGAGGGAGTTACTTAGGGATGTATAGGGAATTTCCAAGAAGGTTGTCCATGGATTGGAAAACTGACATGAAAATGAATGTGGTGCCATTTCTTATGACTAAGAAACTTTTCATTCTTTGTCTCTGAAATGTGTTTATAGTTGCTGGCAGCTGGGACAAACAGGTGATGTGTCATTCTGAAAACTATGCTGAACTTTGGATTTTAATTTACCAGAGATAAATTTTTGCTTAGGTTACTATCTTTGTTTTCAGCAAGGTTAAAATTTCTGAAGAATAAAAGACTCAGTAAGAAAAATAAATGCTTTATTGTACTTATGTATCATTAGTAAAAAAAATAAAAAAAAATAAAAAATCACACTGAGTAATATTTAAGTCCTTTTCAAATTGGTGTCTGCTTGAATCGGTTGGTTCTGGCCATTGTAGCAGTGGGAACATGCTTTTTGAAGTGTGTTTGGATGGTAGTGAAATACTGCTGGTAACTAAAAGTGCAAATACATAGATTTGTGGTTGCAAAGTGAGTAATAGTGGAAACTCACAGTTTCTCCCAGAGGAAAGAGAAAAAAAAAATGTTGGCAGTTTCTTCAGACCAGAAGCAATGTGTGTTGACAGCTTCATTCTAGAGACTTAAGGTTTGCATGTGAGTCTTCATAACAATAAATATGTACTTGTCTAATTGTTAAAAAAATACAAAACAAAACAAAAAAACCCCTGTCTTCTCTCACTTAACGCTGACAGCAATGAGAAAAAAATAACTTCTTTCAGGAAAACAGCCATTTTTACCCAAGTCAAAAAGTGGAGATTTTATCTTCTATGTTTTTTTGACTGCAATTTAGAATTAGTTGCTTACAGGTCATTTGAAGACATCTTCCTGCACAAAGACTTTTTTTTTTTTTTTTTTTTTTTAAAAATAGTCTCCCCTGTCCTTCTGGCCCATGCTGTGTGGCATTGGCCCTGCAGTAGATATCTCTGAAAATAATACCTCCTATTTGTTGCCTTGGAAACTACAACAGATGTAAAGAGCACAGTAACAGTATTTGACAGAGCAAATTCTTAGCAATAAATGTTTTTCAACGTAGCCATCACCATTAGCTATGCTGTTTTTTTGCCAGTGATGAGTAAAAGCCTGCGCGCTGTGCTTGTAAAAGTGTGCATGGCGATGTGGAACATGATTTGTCTTTCATGTCACTGTCACCACTGCTGAAATTTACCACTCATCACCTGACTACGCTCACATCCACTGCTTAGTCTCTGTAAGTGTTCAGTAACTATTGCTGAATGTATGTGGGTACCATTTTTTCTCCAGGGAGGAATTCAGTGACACACCTTTGCTTTGTACACGCTTTGTTATCAGATGCCAATTTGTCAGATTTCCCCTCTGCTGCCATCTGTTGTATAACAATAAAATGTAATGGAGTATTGAGGGGAAACTTCAGCTTCTACTGCCATGCTACCCACATCCAACTCTTACATCACGGACCAACAAAATAAAGTGAGAGGCATTATTTTCAGAACAGTCCTTATAAAAGCTTCTGATTTATCCATTGTTGTGTTGTCTTTTTTCTTCAGTACTAACTACAGTTTTGCTGTTTGACTTAAGGGAGAAAAGAGGCAGTACTAGTTCAGGGGTCTACAGAACTTGATCTTCTGTGACTTATTTCTAGTTTTTGTTATAAGCTGATTGAGACAGGGTTTGTTATTAATCCAGACTCTTCATAAACATTTTCAGAAGAATTGCTATCACTAGAAAAGTTTACATATAATGAATGTGCACAGGAACTTCTATATATTTTGTAATAACATAATTGCTACACAAATATTTAACATAATGTGTGTGTATACCTATATGTATAAGGTTATGCTAGGCAGCAGAACAGCTTCATTTTTATAATCTTGCTATTTTGCTGGTATAGCTACTGATAGAAGTGTTAACAGTGCTTCTATGCGTCTGTACTTGTTATGAGAGGAATTTGGGACTTGCTTGCTTCCCTCCTCCATGAAAGCATGAAAAGGAGAAGGGAAGGTAAATCCTCTCTTCTGTTCTTAAAAGCCCTTGTGTGGATGCAGCTTTACCAATGGAGTGCTAATGCTACTTGGGGAGAAGATGCTGTTGAACTGGAAGGATTCCATTTGCTGGCAGGATCCTGTGTCTTCTCTGCAGAGCCCTGCCAGCCTGGAACAAGCTACAGCAGCTCCCCTGAATAGCTAGGCTGCTAGTGCAGGTTTGCACTTGTGAAAGTCCCATTCTGGCAGGGCTGTATAATTATTCTCTCTGCATCAACATAAGGTTAAAAAATATGCAATTTATAATTATCACAGACTTTTTCTTAAATAGCTAATTGATGGTGATTTTAGAAGAAAAACAGCTGACTGTTCACTGGGTGAGGTAATTAATCCATTTGGGTGGGTCCACCCACATCTGTCATTCCAAAAGTGATCTTTCTGAAGAGCCCTGAAGTGTAATATCTCTTTATCTTTTTAATTCTGGTGCATGGACTTGTCCTCTAAAATGCTAGAAGGAAGGGCCGAGAAGCCTAGCTGTTAAAAGTGAGACTGAAAAGCACAGAAAATATTGAAGCTGTTACTCAGCATAGAGCTAAGGAAAAGGTAAAGTACTTCTGTCTTCTCTGCAGTCTGTGTGTCTGATCTATAACAGTGATGTTGGAATAAGTTAATAGTTAACAAGCTGGCCTTTTAAATTATTTTTGTATTTTCTATTTACATTATATTGTAGAGCACTGGAAAGCTGTTCTTATGGAGCTATCTACTCTATTAAAAATGGGATCATGTGATTTCACAGGAATACCCTGTATGTACATGTAGATAGGCTGGTAATGACTACAATACTTGATAGTAAGCCGAGCCTTTCTTGTGATGAGATGTCACTTTCTTTATTAAAAAAAACCTCAATTGTTCATGAAGTGCAGATTGTATTATAAAATATTTACCAGAGTTTATATTTGATATCTGTTAATGGTTTTAAGAAGCTCTCAGAAACTCTTTCAGTTATTTTTGTGGATGACTGAATTTAGAGTGTTGCTACCTAAGTTTGGGTTTCAATACAATTACTTTCACCCCTATTGAGAACTGCTGTCTCAGTTCCTTTCTGCCAGTTCTTTGCAGGTTAGCTATGTACATAAACGGTTTGTTTGCCCCAAGAGAAGGTATGGCAGCATTATGACTGCAAGTAATTTCTTTTTTTTCCCCCCTTTTCATAAAGAATAACTTTTAATCTTATATAGGAAGTGTATGAGGAGTTATGCTTGTTAGCTTCCTTTACTTATGGAGATTAAAGGATGTATTTTGATCTCTGTACAAGGGGAAGAAGGAACAGGCTCTAGAGTTGACAGTGTTCAGTATTTCATGGCAAAGCTGTATAGTACAGATTTGTAGAAGAAGTACATTTTACAGTGGAGCAGGTATTCATCAGTGTAAAATTGTAGTTAGAGCACCAGTGCATGAAGCGTGGTTGGTTGTTTTTTTGTTGTTGCTGTTTGTTTTTTTGTTTTTTCAGTCTTCCTGATTCATTTGAATTCAGTCTTGCTTTTCCTACTTAAAATTTCTTGAGAACAAAGAGGAGAAAAGATACGATTTTTTCAAGGAGAATCCCATAGCAGAGAAATGAAAATGAATTCTGAAAATGAGGGATATAACACTGAAGGAAAAGGGAGTCAGGTCACAGGGTGCAGGAGTATTTAAGAAAGGAAAACAGAAATAACACAAAACCGTATACTTAACATTCCTTTCCAGTACTTGAGTGCATCTTACATGCTAAATATTTTGTATCTTCTGTGACTTTTATATATAGACAACGGTGGTAGAAAGTCTGATTGTGCTTGAAGTTGCTCTATCAGCAAAACAGTGAAATACAGCTTCTCAGCCTTACTTCAGTTATCTTATGTGAAGTTGTGAGGGGAAAAGAAGACTGCTTGGGGATTTTGTGTGGGGAAGCAACCTTTATGCCAGTATATCTTGTGTTTTCTGTTTTGTATGAGGCAATTTATACCGCTCTATACTGTTTCAAGAAACTTGGTAACATGTGTAATTGAGATTTATTAGTATACGTAGAGATACTTGAAAAAGTAGAACTAAGATCTGTGAAAATTTTCTGAGTATTCTGTTCAGAAGTTTGACAGTTTAAAAGAAATTCCTGTAATAAAAAATATAGCAACAAAGGAAGGAACTTGAGTTATTTGTATTCTTTTGTACTTTGATATTTGCTTTCTGATGTCTGTTATATACTCAGTAGAATTGAAGATAAGTGACAGACATTATCTAGGCACTTTCTGTAGTAAGCATGAAAAAGAAAAATGATATATATATATTTTTTTTCCCCGTGAAGCAGCCTGGTCTTAAAATAGTTATGCCACTGTCACACAATTTTTTTCTGAAATATGTTTTTGGATAGATTTTGATAGTCGGTTCTTCTGTGGACTTAAATCTCTGTAACAAAATGACATTTCATGTTCTGTGTAGGTGGAAGAGGCTTGCTGAAGATGCTTTTTTTGTTGTGAGGGGACCTTTTCTTCCCTTACTGTAGTCACCATGGCTTGTTTACATAACAGATTTGAAAACAGACAACAGTTTTCAAATAATTGTGCAAACCCTACGAAGAATCCATTCTTGGCTCACAGGCTAGAGATGCTGTAGTGGGCACTTTCAAGTTTATATATTATAGCTTCCTATGTGTCAAATTTAAATCTGAACCTCTAGAAGAAAAGGAAGTAAAGAAATCTAATGAACTAAAATAAACACAGATATTTCAAAAGAAAGAAAATAAAACAATAATGGTAGGAGCTGGCTATTTATTTATTAAAAACAAACAAACAAACAAAAAACCCAACACTTCAACTCAAACTCTGAAATTGTTGAGGGGCTGAGGTTAGTGGGGACCTCTGAGTCCTTCTGGTACAACTTCTCTGCTCAAGCAGAGGCACCCTGAGCACGGTGTCCAGGCCAGTGTCCAGGTGGATTTTGGAAATCTCCAGGAAGGAGACTCTCCAGCCTCTGGGCAACTTGTGCCAGTGTTCCATCCCCATACTTATGTTCTGGTTTGTTTCCATTGCATCTTGTATTGATAACATGCATCACTGAAAGGACGCTATCCATTTGGATATTTGGACATCTTGGTGAGATCCTCCTGAGCCCTTTTCTCTGGGCTAGTCATCACTGTCATCTTCATGACCTTTCATTGGAGTTTTTGCAGTAGATCCAGATTCCTCTTGCTTGCATTATGAAGGGAGCCCAGAACTGGATACAGCACTGCAATTTTATCATCACCAGTGCTGAGAAGCCTTGAAGGCAAGTGTTATCTCCCTGGTCCTTCTGACTGTACTTTGCCTAGTGCAGCCAGGGTTATCATTAACTTTCTCCATGTCAAGAGCACACTGCTGGATATGTTCAATGTGATGTCGTCCAGAAGCCCTGAGACTTTTTTTCCTGAACTGCTTTTGAGCTGTGTGACTTCCAGAATGTATGTGTGCCTGAGGCTGTTCCTCAGTCCTGCCAGATACAGGACTTTTTATTTCCTTTCTTGAGTTTCCTGTCTGCCCATTTCTCCAGCCTGTCATATTCTGCCTGGATGGCAGCATGGCCCTCTGTTTTGACAGCCTTTCCTTCCAGTTTTGTGTTACATGAGAAAGGAGGAAAACTTGGAATTGAGTTTTGCAGATTACAGCAACAGTACATAAGATTAGGATTCACAGGGGTCAGAAGGAAATAGTGGGGGATGTTCAGGTTATATATTAGGTAAAAATTCTTCTCAGAGTGGTAAGGCTTTGAAACTGGCAACCCTGGGGAAGTGGTGGGGTCCGCTGTCCCTGAAGGTTTTCAAGAGAAGTATAGATGTTCCACTGAGGGGCATGGATTTTAGAGGGCATGGTGGTATTGGGTCAACAGCTGATCTAGATAGTCCTAGTGGTCTTTTCAACCTTAATGACTCTAAGATTTTAAAGGAACTGGTAACACATCTTGTGATTAGTTTTCTTTAATAACAAATCTAAGTGCAAGTGATGAATATGTGCTATCAAATGAGTACTCTTGTAAATTAGGCTGCTGTGAATGATGTGTTCTATTTTCTGTTTTTTGTGGTTTTTTTTTTTTTCTTTTTCAAAGTGATATAGAAAAGTGGACCTGGCGGGAGCATAATCTTAGGTTGTTTCCATTTTTGGAAGCTTATAATTATAGTGCTGTATCTAATTTTTTTTTAATTATTATTATTATTTTATTTTTAACAGCTAGGGAAAAGTTTGTTGCTTGGTTGGCTGGCTGTAGCTGGCTATTTGTGCTTTAGTATTGGCAGTCATGTTCTTCGACCATAAACATCTGGTACTGGTTCTCACTTTCCTCAACCTGAGCAGGCAAATAAAAAACCTGAAAGTATTTCTTTCAGAAGGAAGTGAATATAGAAATGAAAATGAATGCAGTAGAGTTGTGGTTGTTATGAAATAGTCCTCCCTTACATTTTAGATCTCTGAATCACTATTACACTGAGTAGGTATTTTTTCAGAACGCCCCTATGGATCTGGGGGATCTATTGATAATATTTGCAGAACTGGTTCTGGTAAGGATTTCTAGAACTCTGCTCTCAGACTGATAGTTCAGAAAGACACTGGGAAAGTCATCTCTTATACTTCAGGACCATATATAGCCTTTTTCCACTGTTGGTTTGCATTTACATCTGAATTTTTAATTTGGTGCTATTGAACAGATACAGAACATCACATATCAGTGTAAGAATAAAAGACATTTCTGTTTTAAGAGCAGGGGAATGCTCTAACTTTTCAGAACTGGGAATTCAAAACTAGCTTTTTAACTAGGCCACCAGAGTTTCTGGCATCAGTGGAACTACTTCAAGGTAAGAAGAGGGACTGCAGGGCATCATGGTCAGAGCTAATAGACATGGAGCCAAAAAGAGGTGTGTTGCTGTGATGTAGATTTCCTATGCATAAACAAAGAGTTAGTAGCTTGCAGTAGAGATTAAAAATTATTTGTGGATAAAAAACTCGTTATAGCTGGAACTAGAATGTTGGACGTGAAGCAGTTTTAGGATTGTTAGTAGGTGCTTGCTTGGAGAAGCAAAGACTGTGTTTTTCACATGTTAATTTTGGGGTCTTCACAATCTTGTTGGGGGATACTAGGGAAAAAGAAAAGATATAATACTATCTAATTCTGACAGCTGAATGCACTATTTCTTTCCTCCCTCTGAAAATACAAAGAACTTCAACTTTTGCAACAAAATGTTGAGTAAGCTATTGATGCTTTTAAAATCAATGCTCTGGTTAATTATCTCAGTGCAGCCACTTAGGTATGCATCATTGCCCTCCTCTCTGCTTCCCATATCCCTCTGAAACTGGACACAGCCCTTGCTCAGCAAGTAATGATAATAATTGGTAGTAAGACAGACCTGTTACTCATCCTTCTTTGAGCACATTTCTTATGGCAGTTGTCTAGTTTTTAATTAAGTGCTAATGAACATGCCTAGTGGACCATGGTACTGCTGCCAAGTTCTTCGGTTTTATATCTCACTGCTACTGAGCTCTTAAAAGGTGACAGAGCAGATATTAGCGTCTTTGAAATGACAGGAAAGTCATTATATGCATAACATAATTGTTTCTAGGATCTACAGTGGCAAATGTCTAGATACTAAATACATCTGGTGATCACTGCTGTTATTCATCTCCCCAGTCTTTAGCTTTTCTCTTTATTTGCAGCAGATTTTCCTTTTTCCCCTCTTGAAAGAATGCAATATACTTTTAACAATTCAAGATATATAAATAAGAAAACAACAGGGCAAGAGCCCCTGGGAAGGGTAAATTCAACTGTGTGTTAGGAAGAACTTTGAAGCCTACGACAAATAGACAGGATATAAAACATAAATCTATACATCAGTTTTAAACTTCATTGTCTCTCAGTTAATAAACATTAAACCCAAACTATGCCATTGATATTAAAGACCATGAGCAAGTTTTCAGTCTGTTCAGTGTCGTGCATTTCAGCATCTTTGCTGACCATTTTTCACTGCTGCCCTTGGTGACCATTTTGGAAAGCACTAAGGTGTTGTGTAGCACAGAGATGCATTTTCCCTTGGAGCTCTCATATTCTGCTCTACACATCATGTAGAGAATTTCTTCCTGGTTAACATACGCAGTCCTATCAGAGAAAGCAGTTGTTGCCATTTTGTTACATATTTTCAGCTTCAAGGGACTTCATTAGAATAAATTAATCTGTTACTCATTTCTAGGGTTTTCAAAATACATTGGGTGTATGTAGGCTACAAAGCAGAGCTGGAGTGATTGCAGATAACGTGTCCCTAGCAGTTTGGTTTCTAAAGACATCAAGCAATGCTTCCTGTAATCATGTGGACTTACTTTTTGCTAATTAAACTAGGCAGGAGAGGTAAGAAAAGAGGGAATCTTCTTGATGCCATAGGGACAAGAATGGAAATAATTTAACTTCATTTCTCTGTTCTGATTTTTTTTTTTTTTTTTTTTTTTTCCATGCCCACAATGTGAAAGATGTTAATTTGAGCTCACTGTTTGGTAAAAGAGTTGATTTCTCTCCACAAAACTGTTTAGAAGGAGAGAAATCACCTTCTGTTCAAAGCCAGTTTCACACACAGCTAGGTAAACTAGTATAATAGTGCACCTGAGGACAAGGACAAGGCTATGAATGTATTACATGTGTGTTGCTGCATGCCTCAAAGGGCAGATGTCCATGTGATTTGGTTGGTTGGTCATAGATGAAAATGAATTAAGTACCATAGTATCATAGTCTTGTGCGGGTTTGGAAGGGACCTTAGAGATCATTGAGTCCAACCCTCGGGATTTGAGCCTCCTGTGTAGCAAAGCGGCACTTCTACCACTTGCACCACAGGGGATTTGAACACAGGCCCCGGTGTTGCAAAACGGCATTCCTACCACTGTGTTAAAGAATCATAAAATCATCAAGTTTGGAAAAGACCTCTAAGACCATCTAGTCCAGCTGTCCACCAATATTTCTCAGTAAACCATATCCCTCAATACAATGTCTAAACTTTTCTTGAGTACCTCTGGAGTGATTAACTGCATCACCTCCCTGCTCAGTCCATTCCGGTGCTGGACTGCACTCTTGGAGAAGAAGTATTTCCTTATTGTCCAACCTGAATCTCCCCTAGTGTAACGTTTCCTCTAGTCCTGTCCCTAGTTACTTGGGAGAGGAGACTGACTCCCAGCTCACCACAGCCTCTCTTGGTAGTTGTAGAGAGGGATATGGCCACCCCTGAGGTTCCTCTTCTGCAGATTGAATAATACCGGTTCCCGTGGCTGTTCCTCGTAAAGCCTGTGCTCCAGACCCCTCGCCAGCTTTGTTGCCCTTCTCTGGACATGCTTCAGGGCCTCAGTGTCTATTTTGTAGTTAGGCGGCTGAAACTGAACACAGTGCTCAAGGAGCATCCTTGCCAGGGCTGAGTACAGAGAGTTGATCACTTCCCTGCTCCTTCTGGCAACACTGTTTCTGGTGCAGGCCAGGATGCCACTGGCCTTCTTGGCCACCCGGACACACTGCTGCCTCATGTTCAGCTGTATGTCAATAGGTAAGCCCAGGTCTGTTTCCTCTATACAGACTTCCAGCCACTCTGCCCCAAGCCTATGCTTTGCTTAGGGTTGTTGTGGCCATAGTGTAGTACCTGGAACTTGGTCTTGTTGAACATCACACTGACCTCAGCCCTGTGACCCGCAGAAAGATCAGTGCTTCCTCCCTGCTTAGTCTTGTCTACAGACTTACTGAGGGTACACTCAAAGTCCTCATCCAGGTCATCAGTAAAGAACAGGACAGGCCCCACTACTGACCCCTAGGGAACACCACTGGTTGCCAGCTGGATGTGATTCCCTTCACCACCACTTGCTGGTTTTTCACTCAGCAAAGATTGTACCTGTTCAAGCCAGATGCTGCCAGTTTCTCCAGGAGAATATTGTGGGAGGCAGTGTCCTTGGCTTTGCTAAATTCTAGGTAGACTACGTCAACAGCTTTTCCATCATCGACCAGGCAGGGCACTCAATCACATAAGGAGATCAGGTTGGTCAAGCAGGACCTGTCTTTCGTGAAACCATGGTGTCTAGGCCTGATCCCCCTGTTGTTCTGCATGTACCATGTGATTTCCTTCAAGGTGATCTGCTTCGGAATCTTGCATATGGTCAAGTTCTCCCCTGATTTGATGAACTGTGCTGTAAATTACTGATATAGTCTGTGAGGATAAGTTCTCTTTTTCCTCAAAACCTGGTTGAAAAACATTTCTGTCAGGCTTTTTGTGCTCTTTATGGATACTTCTGAAGAAGAAGCAATTAAGTTTTGCTACCACTAACTACTTGATTTTGTAGGAGGTAGTAAATGGTTCAAATAAAATAAATACTCTAAACACTTACTTCAAAATATTGTCTTTTAAGTTCTTAAAAACATCAAAGTAAATAAGTAAGTCCTATCTCTTGCCTTGAAAAATTATCTAAGGGTTGGAAAGAGATGAGAATGTATACGTTCCCATGAAGATTAATTAAGACTTTTATACTGTGTTTGAAGAGGAATTTGTGAAATTCTTGCATGACAAGCCAAAACATTCGTAAAATCATGGCTTTGTTGAATAGCCTGAGGGGATTGTGGTATTTTTCTGGGGTTTATACCATGTATCAAAAACAGGTGAATGATGGCTGCTTTGCAGATGGGGACAGCAGAAAAGTCAAAGCATTTCAGGTTCAGTCAGAGTTCTACAGTATCAGCCATTTATGTCTACAGACATCCTTAAACAGCGCAAGGCATGTCTTCGGAGGGTGATGTGAGAAATCAAAGCACATAGTACTCTCATCTGAATGGTAATTACATTCCTATACTGGCAGATGTTTTCATAGAGTCTTGGAACCAATGGAAGAACATATTTTAGATTATTTTGGGCTGGGTATTTTGGAGTAAATTGTGAAGTACTGTGAGTTTTATTCTACCTTTATTCTGGGTGACATTTCAGTACCTCACTTCAGTACTGTAACAATGTTAGCTGCTCTTAAAATGATATATGACATTCATTAGATCAGGCTCTCCTTCCTAGTTGAGAGCATCTTGTTCAGATTATTTACTTGTCTGACATCTGTTTTGTCACGTAAGTGGGGTGATATTCCTTGGCTTTTTTTCACACAGTTTGTTTTCAGCAGAGGAATGGTGGAGTATGGTTAAGGGAGAAAGATTTGTTGTCTTCTGTTCATGTGCACAGGTTTGAGAAAGCAACAAAGAAGAAGAATTTCTCTTTTCCTGTAGCAAATTGAAGGGGAGTTATGACTAAGCTATAGGTGGTTTTGAAACCTAATTTTTTTTAGTGAATCTGTGCTGAGTAATTTGGACAAAGTTAAACAGTTTGCTAATCTTGGAAAATGTTAGTAGTACCCTAGCAACTTCAATTAGAAAATAACTTTCCCACATTGAGTAAATACTAAGATATTACATTTTAGGGAATTT
Source organism: Coturnix japonica (assembly GCF_054131305.1). Lineage (NCBI taxonomy): Eukaryota > Metazoa > Chordata > Aves > Galliformes > Phasianidae > Coturnix > Coturnix japonica. The sequence continues at coordinate 36,800,540 of NC_140702.1, forward strand.
CTGAATTTGGAATTTAGTTCCTAAAATTGCTTAAAGTTCATTTTGCAAGCTTAGTTACTGGCTTTTATGTCCAGTCTTTTGTACTGATGTTGCCAACTGATTTTGTAATAGGTTTTCATTTTACCATGTTTGCTTTTGGAAGTTCCATTATCTTATTAATGATATTTGGACTACCTGGATTTTAAGCTCAAAATTTGTTACAAAGCATAGCATTTGTTAACATTTTTCTTCAAAAGCTTAGCTGGAAAAACATATAGATTTAGGTACAAGAAGTATAAAGTTGTACCCACTTGCACATTTGGGTAGCATGGATTTTGCCAGTGATTTTTTTTTTCCTCATAAAGCAGTTCTATCCCTTCCTATAGAAAGGGAAAAGTAGTGAAGAAGACTTAGGAATTCTGCAAATTGTGCTGCTGCTCTTTGTCACTGGTGATACTATGACAAAAAAGTGACTGTCCAAAAAAATAGTTGTTTCATGTTTTTCTCAGGCTCTAGGACAGATATTCAGCTAGCCTTCTTTGCTCTGTGGAGTGTGATCGGAATTGTTCACAGACAGGGTGATGTAGTGCAGTGTCTAGTGTGCTGGGACAAATAGGAGAACTTAGATTAAATAATATCAGAAATCTACTTTTGCTTCTCAATAACTAACCAAACCTATTCTCCCTTCTCCTTCCCAAATTATATGCTATGTGATATTCTTCTGGGGATGATGATGATGCCACTGGGAACAGCAGCAGCAGTTGCAGGCTCAACATCTCTCCCATGGCCATGGACCTCCAGTGCCTCTAACACCACATCCATCAGGACTTCAGCCTTCAGGAATCCCTCCACTTGGGAGCAGTGCTGGCCTCCTTGCCCTTTCTAGTGCTTTGGGTGGTCAGTCTCACTTGGCAATAAAAGATGACAAGAAGCATCACGATGCAGAGCACCACAGAGGTGAGAGGCATGGCAGACCTGATTAGGACACTGTCAGATTTGAGCATTGCTGCAAATTATGTGCATCTCTAAAGAAACTGAGTTTTATAGAATGACAACAAACTGCTGGCAAACTTAAAAATGTCTGCATATATACTAGTGAAGCAAAATTCAGCTTGGAAATTTTCAGTATTTTAAATGGGGATAACTGGGTGTCATGTGCTCTGTAGTTTGCAGGGCATTCTGACATCCTGGTAAATGTTTAGTGTAACACCAGTGGCCTGCACCATATTGTGGAAAACTGTTAACTGCATAAATGGGTAATTTTTCAAAGCAAGTAATGTTGTTAAGTGGGTGGGTGGGATGGTAGGGGGGAATGAAATTTAAATTTTGAAGTGAATGTGTTCAAACAAAAGATTTAGGTAATTGCATCTGTTACTTTAGTTTGATAGGCTTAAATTCTAGTACACAATTAAATATTGGGCAAAATTGCACTTGAATAATTTTTGAAAAGAAAATAATTTATTCTGTCATGAAATAAAACTAGGCTTTGTGTATGATTAAACTGTAAATCATGTTTACAAAATACTGTAATTTTCAGGAAATCACTGTATTAGGAATGTGCAATGACTTATATAAATAAAAGCCATTTTAAAACTGTTCATGGCTTGTGTTCTAATTTGTTTTCCCCCCTTTTTTATTTCTGTTCTTGCCTCTGTGTCTGAACGGGCATGTCTGTGCGTTTCTTGGTTACGGCGGGAACAGACAGAGAGCCAGGCACAGTAAGTACCAACACTCCTGATCATGTTTCCACTTCTACATTAAGTAATAATAAGAATTTGTGTTGTTCATCTGTTTTGTCTTCCTTTTTGTCCTTTCCATGATACTGGGCTTATTTGTTTATGCTAGGATATCTCTTGGCTTATGCAGAATGTTGTGTTGAATGTTTTGGTAAGACGAATGTAGGAATCAGGTTTTTGAGCAGAATCATTTTGAGGATGCTTGATCTTTATTTTGTTTATTAAAAAAGAAAAAGATATGCTTACAAATCAACAGACCTTTTACTGTTACTTAGTTTGTAACGTTGATTCAGAGTTAGGATATTTACTCTAGTATTTTCAGGAATATTGTTGCAGAATGGGGAAATCTAGAACTCATTTGTTATGACCATGTTTGGCCTTAGTAGTTTATTTAATTGAATCTGTACAGACTCCTTTACTGCTTAATTTGTGCTTTCCTGCTGGTACTTTTTTACAGTAGTACACTTTGCCTAAGACAATCCTTTTGAATAAAATTAAAAAATCAGCCAAACATCATCATTGCTACAGCTTTTCAAATGGCTATCTCTTGAATGATTATTTTTTATACTAATCTGTTAATCTGCTGGAGATGGCCACATGCAGCTGGCACGTCAAATAATAAACTGGCTCTACTTGATATAGGTGAATTTGTGTTCTCTTTGCTTTTTCTTCTCAATTAGAAGAGACAAGAAACAGTTATAAATTAACAGATGTTAATGCTAATAAGCTTGGTTTGATTTTGGTTTGTGGGTTAGTTGGTTTTCTTTTTGCTTGTTTGTGTTTTAAAAGAAAGATATGATGATTGCTTTACCAAAAGCTCCCTGCGTATCTTTTGAGGCAGTTGTTTTCAGCTTCTATATTTATATACTGTTTCCAGTTACTAAGTTAAAAGTCTTTCCAAGTTTAACTGCAGAGCTAATTTCAAGCTGTGTTTTTCTGAAACCTTGGATTTATGAGGGTGTATTTCTTTGAGTGATACCAGCCAAAAGTGGGATTCTCAAAGTCTTTTTTAGGAAATGAGGAAGGTGTGTCAGTGAGTATATGCATATGCAGTTATGAGACACAGTGGCTTTGACATTCGATTTGGTGATTATGCTGTGTTTCCTTTTCTTGCTCTCCCCAGCCATGTGCATGTACATGATCATATGTAGAATGCTATAAGATTTCATCCTTTAAAAGGATAGCACAGGCTGCTCTAACGCCCCTTCTCTCCCTTTTTCTCTTCAATAGCAAAATATGCCGATTTTCTTTCGTGTTGTGGGAGGCTTGCCATATAATTTCCTTAGTTTAGTCTATGTGTGACTTTTATTTACAGAACATAAAATTCTTACTACAGTTACTTCTTGTGCATTTGTATAGCTTATACTTGGTTATTGTCCATATCAAATATGGTAATATGATAATTGTTTTGTTTGTTTGTTTTTGTTTATTTGTTTTTAATTCTGGTGAATTAAAAGTGACCAGTACTAAGTGACCAGTAAACAACCTGAAGCTTTTTTTCATAAAATCTTTCATTACAGATATATTGATTTCAAGTTACTGTGTTACCATGCCTTTCCTTCCTTTTTGGTCCCAAATTAATTAATTGAGATAGTTGACTATAGGTCAACTTAAACCTGAGTCTAAAATTGTTTATATGCTGTGTTGCCTTAGGATCTAGATGTAACAGAAAATGAAAGATGAAGTAACAGTGGCATTCAAACTTGTGGTTTCTCTAATTGTCTTTTATCTTCATAGGATTTGTTTATTATTTATAATATATCTTAAGGATAATATACAATCAGTCACAAGACTCTCTAGTATGTCTGCCTAATTATTATGTCTGATTCCATCTGAGCAGTGGGCACTTATTTTTCTGATTACTGTGTAAAATCTGGATTACCTTAAGATTAGATGAATTTGATTTTTTTGGAAATTGCATGTTAAGTGCTCATGCTGCTGTCAAAAGTAATGAGGACAGCTATTTATAGCTATTTATAGTTTGATTGGTACCTTAAAAAACAAAACAGCAGTTTAAAACAACTTTGAGTTACATCATGTTATGACATCTTATTTGTTATTATTTATTTTTTTTTAAAGTCTCCTCAGGCAAATACACAGTTAGTAATTTGTACATATTATACGTTTAGCAATGCTTCATAATAGAGAGATGTTCATAAATGGATATAAATTAAGATGTAAAGGTGTAGCAACAGCATTGCTGTTGTCCTTGATCTGTGTTCATTTTGCATAGAATCATAGAATGGTTTTGGATGGAAGGGACCATTAAGTTCATCTAGTTCCAATCCCCTGTCATACGTAGGGACACCTCCCTCTAGACTAGGTTGCTCAAAGTCCCACCCATCCTGGAATTGAATGCTTCCAGGGAGGGGGCATCCACAACCTCATGGTAAATAATTTCTTCCTAATATCTAGTCAGAATCTACCTGGACCCATACTTTTGCTATGTTTTTTAAAATAAGTTATACTTCCACTTCAGAGATAATATGCAAATTTGATCAAAATGAAAATATAAAACTACATTGATAACAGCTAGGGGATTTTTGCTGATGCATCTCTATCTGTCCAATCTTGGGTTGTTAGTACAGAAATGCAGACTGTCCTACAGTTCTAACACTGTCTGAATTCAGTTAATGAAACCAAGAAAAGTGAGCGAGATTTGCAGCTGGTGTTTAATAAAAGTTTTGATACAGCAAAACATCTACATCTACATGCAGAGGAACTTTTTGTCTGGTTAATATAGTGGCAACATCTGTCAAAGTCATTACAGATGTTCATTTCACTTTTCTTTCCATCATTCTCATACTTTCCAAGCAGGACATAGAAGTACAAATCTTGTCAAGTGCACTATTGTATCAGTAACTTGTAGACAGTGAAGTCTCACTTCATTATGTGCTTTGGATTTACACTAAGGTTAGTGTTTACCTTTTATTGTCATTAAAAAAAAATAAAAAACTAAGCTTGTTTCTTTTTTAAAACTTCAGAAGTACTCTTAAAAATTTACAATAATTTTTCCTACCACTGTTAGTAGACCTAGATGCTACTGTTATATTCTAAACAAATGTTCTATTCTTGAAGAAGAAAAATATTCTGGCCTCGGGTTTCTGTCCCATTCTTCACCTCTCAGTCATGGCGACAGAGTGATGGATAACTGAATAACTCTCTTAAATGAAAAACAACAACAAATTATCCCATCTCAGAAGTAGTTCTGTAAGCCTAGAGTAGATTTTGGTGTAATAAGTTTGTATCTTTGCCTTTGTCAAGGAAGTTGTGTTTCTTGATAATGACTTGTAATTTAGGAACTTGAATTTCTTTAATAAATCATATATTTCATTTTTATTGGCTTTGTTAAGTCAAGTGTTACAGTTTTTATGGATGAAAACCACAAGTTAGTTTCAGCAGGAGTCAGTCACATAGAAGAGCTTATGATGCTTTGTTTCAGTTCAGTTTGCAGTTGATGTAAAGTACCATGGAGCTGGTGACAGGAATCACAAAACAGGCTGAGAGGGTTGGGGGTGGTCTGGTAAAAGTTCTTAAGTGTACCTTAGTTTTGATAAATATTTGATAGAAAATACTGAAATCATTAGAAGTCGTAGTCTCTCAGTAGTCTATCTTAATTACTGGATCAGTGTGGAGAGTGATGCAAATCTATTCAGACTTCCAGATTTCAATATTCCTAACATGAAGATAATAGCTTAAAAGTAAGTTGAAATATTTGATGGGAGAAAAGAGCTGGCAGTTACATGTTGCCAGTACTTTAAACCAAAACCAGTTCACTTTACAAGTGAATTCTTGATGGCTTTGTGTTTGCAAAAAGCATATTCTGCAAAAGGAATTAAGTGGTTCTTAAGCACAGTCATTTTGTGCTTTGGGTTAGGTGCTAACCTCTTCGTGGTTTGCACTGTATTCCTGTCACTAGGTCTTGGCATAGAGTAGTGGCACTGCTGGGTGACTGATGCTTTAACTGTAGATGCTAGACCTAGTGCCATCTTGCCTATTTAGCAGAGGGTTGCTTTTTTTTTTTAATTTTTATTTTTTAATCTTTGTGTATATGTATGAGGGGTGCTCCAAAAGTAATGCCTCCTAGTCTTTTGTGTTGACCCACAACATCAGAGATGGGTGTTGGTGGCATGGTAGTAGAGGTTGAACCTTCCCACCAATATTCCATGACCTTTTATTGCTATGGACAGATGGCAGCAGAGGGGCAGTTTGACAAAATGGTGTCTGGTGTGATAATGTGTATGAAGTAAAGGCACATCATTGAATTCCTCCATGCAGAATAAAAATGGCACTCATCAGTATTCATCAACATGCTGAATGTTTGTGGAGACCAAACCATAGATGTAAGCACAGTAAGGAGGTGAGTGGTGGATTTCAGCAGTGGCTGCAGTGACCATCAGTCAGCTCTGCTGGTGCAAATTTTTAATGTGTGCAGCATGCAGGCTCTTAAGTCATTGCTGGCAAAAACGTATAGTTTATCTTGGTGACTGCTGTAAAATAGCATTTAGTAGTGTTTCGTAAATTTGCTATCAAATAGTATTTATGTGCTCTTTGTATCTGTTGTAGTTGCTCTGGAAATAAATGAGAGACATTACTTTCAGAGCAAACTACATGCATCTGCAGATAGCATTTCTGCATTGTGCAGCAGGGCAAAGAGACCAGGTGTAAAGAAAATGTTGAACCAGGAGCACAGGTGTTATGCCTGTGTTGATGTTTATATGCTGTTTCTTATCATGTCCATATGGTCTATGAATATGCTATGTGGTAGTAACATAGTGAAATGCTGTATTGAGATCCTGTGGGCTTAGTCTGTAACCTCTGACATGCATACTTCTCATTTGAAAGTATTTCCTAAGGGGAGTTGCTTGCCACCTAAATAAGTGTTTTTGAATACTGCACATTATATTCTTTTTAAGAAAACTGAGGCAATCTTGTCACTGTATATCTTAAATATGTTTTTCCTTGTTTGTGTGTTTGTTTTTGCTGCTGATGGTTTCAGTGTTTTAAGTTTTGCAGACATGAAAAGTTGCTTTGAAATCCTGAGTTTCCTGTAATGCAGCCTTTGTGCAGGCTAGTAGCACTAAAAGGAAGAGGAATTAGCTATATGTAACTATATTTTCTTTTGAGGCTTTTTTTGTAGAACAGGATCCATGTAAACAAGCTTTGAATCATTGAGGGAAAACTAAAGTATTGGTATTAAATAGATTTTTATCATTTTTTTCTAAACAAAGATTCATCATCTACAGATGATTCATGATAATTCTTAAAAGTGGAATTTATCCTCAATTATTAGTCTAGCATGTTGAAATTAAGACAAAAGTGTCATATAGTTCCTCTTTAGGAAATCCAAGTATGTATGTATATATGTACACTTTTTTTTTTTTTTTTTACTTCTGACAATTTGATTATTATTGAACAACAGTTCCAACTGATAGCTTATTTAGTTTTTAATTAAATATTACAGCTAAAAATAAAATTAAGCCCTACTTTTGACAAGTCAGATGTTAGCAGACCTAGTAGAAGAATTAAGTGGGTGATTCTTCCTAAACAAAACTACCTACATTGTGAAGTTGCTGATGTCTTCTAGCTGGCCCTGTGCTTGGTGATGAACATTCAACAAATATAAGCCTTACCTGAGCTGATGTGGAAAGGTGGCTTTTTGTAGGCCTTATATCTGATGTATATCTATCTGTAAGAGGTATGAGAAGTTCACGGCTTGTAAGAGTCTCATTTTCCCAGTTATTGTTTGTATTTCTGTTTCTAACTATTGTTACTTTAGTTATCTGTATGTACTAAGCACAGCTTTAAAAGATGAGTTTCTGAACAAAATCTTTTGCAGCTGTTAGTTTTAATAATTGTAGTGGCTGACAGTAGCAAGCTGTTTTTTTAATCTAAAGGTACCCTTTATCTGATTTTGGTCCCAGTTGTTAACACTTTCTTATACTCATGCCAGGTTTTTCTGCACACTTGACACTTTCCTACTTGGTTATACTTAATTTTGACAATTTCAAATGAAAAAGTATATACATTTAGTACCCGGAATTTCATTGTTTTATTCCAATAAATATGTTAGATTTTATTATTTTTTAAATGAAAGTGTCTCTTCAGAAGAATGCTTCCTAAGAAAATGCGTTTTCGGTACTCAGACCTGTGTTCAAGTCTGGCTGTACAGTCTGCTTCTTAAGATGTTTCTACTGCTACAATCACAATGGATTCTATGTTAATAATTTAAAGAGGGATTTTAATGTTTTCAAACTACCGAGTCCTTGACTTTCTATGCATCTAGGAAGATGAGGGGTTAAATTCAGATTGTTTGTCCAGGCAATTAGTTCAGTGATCCAACAACCCCGTCTTTTAGCTAATGAACGTTGCAGTAAAGACATTATTTTGAGCTTCTTTATATTCAATTTCATTAGACCCTCCTATATACTTTATGTAAGCCCCTTGGCATTTGTTTAGCTTGAATAGTCAGCAATAAAAGAGCTTAGAGTTGGCTTTAAAGTGCAGCTTCTGAAGTAGGAAAAAGAGGATTCAAACTGCCTTATGTACTCAGTTTTGTTTTGTTCTCCTTGAGATTGAATACTGATGTCAGAGCAAAACTACCCTGTTGTCCCTAGGTCTTAAAGGGGAATACATTCAGTGTGCAGTTCACTGGCTACTATTAAATGTTAATGATATATTAAGAGTAAATATCTCTGTCTCACAGGAAAACAGGTATTTTCATGGAGTACTTACACTTATGGCATATGTGTTGGTATTGGGCTTCTTCTTTGTGAGATACACGTGTTTATGTGTAAATACCCATTTGTATATTAATATGAGCATGTGTTTATGAGAGCATGTATTTTGCTTTTAGGAATTAGGCTTACCACTCCTTTGTGAAGAGAATCTTTTTTTTTCCCAATTCATTCAGTATTGTTAACAGCAGTAACACATCAGTGAACAAATTGCCCTCTTGCATATGCTAATTCTACACTTAAAAGAACTCATTTAACGTTTAATGCTTTAGCTGGAATGGAGGTGTAGATGAGAATCGCAGGCATGTCAAATAATCATGTGACTGGAAAATGTCTAAAATGCTTTTCTCTTTGGGTCAACAGTTTGTACTTACCGTATCTGAATGAATGAAGTCTTTGTAGTTTGAGGAAAAGATTAGTCTGTACTTTGGTCTATTGTGTATGTGTGTCTTGGCCTCAGTTTTTCCACACCAAGTCTGATTTCAGCCATAATTTCACACTAGTAGTAAATGTTATATTAGAAGAAACAAAAATTGATATTTATTTGCAGTGTATCTGTTGAGAATGCTCAATTGTATTTTGACACAGCTAACAAATGAGTATTGTGTAACCTGATTTGGTAGATACCAATTAAAGAGTAAAAGGCAAGTTGCCATATATGAGTTGCAGAAAGCAAGAGTAAACGTATCAAAGTCTAATCTGCTTATGATGGTTGAAAAGTGGGAGAGTCTTTTATTTGTAGTTAATAAAAAAAATGTTTACCAGCTGATAAATAAACAGCAAGACTGATTCTCCTAATACGTAAATAAATTCAATTGAATTGACTAATTAAATAGATGGTGGCTGACTACTGAACTAAACTTTTGATAGATGAAAACCCAGGCTTCTTATAATGCATGAAGCTGTGTGTGTTTGCCTGGAGGACTTTGAGTTGAATTAAATGGAATGAAAGACTATGTATTTATCACATTTCTAAAGCTTCTATCACATCCTGTTTGAATTTTTGGGCATATGTGAAGGAATCTTGAAAGGAATTTTTGATTGACCCTGTTTTTTGTCTTTACAGAGTAATTCTCTGTTGGTCCCAGACAGTCTGCGAAGCACAGATAGACGCAGGAATGGCCCTGAATATTCCAATGACATCAAAAAGAGAAAGGTGGATGATAAGGATTCCAGCCACTATGTAAGCAAATCTGTGTCAAAGAAATGATTAATTTATTTGAAGATGCTCTGTTTGTAAGAGAGGTAAAAGGGCTGTGAAGAACAAGGCTCTATATTTCCTATACCTGATATAGTATGTGAATATATTTGCTGGTGGGACAATTATTCATACTGTCGAAAAATAGTTACACAATAGTTCAAGCTGTTATTTGGTAATACTCCTTTACAGCGGATAAGGAGCCATGAGTATCCATTAGGGATTTATGAGTGTTCTAGGACATTTCTTCCAGCAAGACAGAATTTCTGGACTGACCAAAAGCAGTCTGTGTTTAGGTTTATTTGTTTATACAAATATAATGTGGTTTATACTGTGCTTAGGTTTATTTGAAGTGGTAGGACTTGTTCTTTTGGGGAATCTAGAATTATTTTCTGATACTAGCTATCATCATGCTGAAAAACAGTCACCACCCAAAACTGCATACCTTGTAAGGCCATACCAACTGCCTAATGCTAGCTTTTGATTGATATGGCACTTCCAGCAGAAAGCAACAGAATGCAAAAGTATACAGATTATACTCTGCATTTTTGACCACACTTGGGTACTACTTGGTTTGAAAGAAGCACGTCAGTGTAACAGTGTGGTGCATATGAATCTGGAAAGGTTTGTGGGCTTTCAATTTCAAGGCTAAAAAGCTCAACCAAATCACAGATGATTCTTGAACAAGTCATGAATAAGGATGTTTTGAGAAAGAACTGGATAGCAGATCTTTCACCTAACAGAAGATGTTATGTGTGGTGTACTGTTGAGATTTTTCAAGTCCTATTCTCAACATTTTCTAATAATATAGTTTTGATTACAGGAAGGTCTGGCAAACTTCCTCATGTTACTCCCTCATCTTTGAGAGTTCAATATTCTGGAAGCATCTTTTCTTTTAAATTTTTCCTTTTCTAACTTGTCTAATATTCATGATAAAACTTAGATAGTTTAGATCTGTGCGTTTGTTAGGGAGGAGACTCTTCTGATATGAACATTTCCTCTGGGAGATGCCTTTGACACAGTAAATTTCTGTTTCTGAAAATGACCAAGACAAATGAGTACATTCAAGTATACTACTTTTGAGCATCTCACAGGTGGTTAATTCTGGTGAATGCATCTGCTGTGCTTCTGCATTCTATAACCCATTCTTGCTTGCTGTATACTTAGTACATTTCAAGTGATAGCGGGTAATTGGAGCTTCTGTTCCTTCTTCTGTTGCAGCCTTTAGTTGGCCAGCTTCCTGAATGATGAGCAGAGTCACAATTCCATCTTTAGTGGTGCTCCTGTTTACCTATGTGTATAGTATTTCTTAAAGCAATATTTCATACCAAAACAAGGAAAAGCTTGACACCACCTGTGGAAGTGGGTTTCTTGGGTTTCTTTCTTTTTTTTCTTTTTTTTTTTTAATATATTTATGCTCTGGAATCAGAGGAAGGAAATTGTGTTTTACTTTGTGAAGTAAATGTCAAAAATAGAGTTTTAGTGTTTTTTCTAGTAATAATTCCAATAACATGAGGGCTGAACTCTAAGTAATGCCTCCTATTTTATGATGTTGGCCCACTACACCAGGGGTGGATGTTGGTCATATGGCAGTAGATTTTGAACCTTCCCACCAATATTCCATTATGTTTCATTGCTCTGTAACAGATAGTAGTGGAGGGATAGACTGACCAAATGCTGTCTGATATGATAATGTGTATGAACCATAGGTGTGGAACTGAAGGTGGAACAAATGGCACCCACTGGCATTTATCGATGCATGTTGAATCTTTATGGAGACAGAACAGTGTATGTGAGCACAGTGTGGTGATGGATGGTGTTTCAGCATTGGCAGCAACAGCAGCATGAAAAAGAAGCCTATATTAGACAACCATGCACAGTTGTCATATCACAAAATGTGTATTTTCAACAGCTCATCTGAGGAAATTGGCAGATGGTGGTGACTGTGTTGAAAAATAGTGTTACGTAGCTGAGAATGTTATCATACATATCATATAGAGTTATCAAACAGTGTTGTACTCTTTGTATCTGTTGTAATTGTTTCTGTTTCCACGGAAATAAATAGGAGGCATTGCTTTTGGAGCAACATACATATTGAAAGATAGGATTAGCACGTGAATGAGTTTCTTCTTTTATTTATCTATTTATTTATTTATTTTGGAGTAATTATAGTAGTAGAGGAGAGTTTTGGATCCTCTTGCACTTACAATGAGACCACCACCATTCAAATAGTTCTACTTTATTTAGATTTTATTACTGAAGCAAAAGTGTTACATTCCTATTTTCGGTATTTGCTGTAATGCCAATAAGTAATGAAAGTCTGTTTGTTTTTCTCTATTAAAAGCAAAAAATACTGGAGTAGATAACACCTCTTTCTTGTTCTCTCTTCCCCTTCTTAACTCTTAATGTACTAATTGAATTATTTATTTCGTTTTGATAGGACAGTGATGGGGACAAGAGTGATGATAACTTGGTTGTTGATGTATCCAATGAGGTAACTTTTTAAAAAATTATTATTGTTTTAATATTGACACAAATGCTGAAGAAAAAATGCTTTTAGATTAAAAAATGAACAGCCAAAAAACAGTGGAATATAGTAAAAATATGGAACAGTCGTCCTTTCTGTTAGTTTCGTTATTCACTATGTCTTCCTCCTAGCTTTACCTGTCTGTGCTCCTAGCTCTTCCTTCCCCTGCTTTATCTAGGTCTCTTCTCTCTGCAGTTATTTTCTAACATTTCACAGCTGTTCTGTAGGGGAGAAAATTGTGGTGAAATGCAGGTGGCTGAAGTTTGCAAACTGCTGTCTTCAAGGGAAAATGGAAAAGAATAAGTATTCTAATATTTAATAGTAGGAATGGCATTGAAACCCCCCCAAAATCACTGGTATTTTGACTGCTTACTCTGAAAGCAGTGTTTTCCATACAGGCATATTAGGATAAATTCAGTGAAAATCAGAATGAAATCAGTCTGCAGCATTTCCTAGTGGCAGTAGCCACTTTGGTTTTTGTTTGTTTGTTTTTTTCCTCCAAGACTGAGATTTGGCTGTGCAGTCAGGAACTGTCTTTTTCCATTCCTTTGTCTTTTATTTCACACAACAAAAATATGTATTCCTGACCATGCTGGAAAAATTTCTACACTGTGAAAAGCACAGGAAAAAATACTGGAGGGAATGTCTAGAGTAGCTCCAAAAGTTCAAATGATTTCATCCAGGTAGAAAAATGTGTATCCTGTTAATAATTTCAGCAGTCATTTCAGAAGTCCTGGTTAAAATGAAACTGCTCAGTGATCAGCCAGTGGACTGATTGCCTTCTAGTGTGGACTGCTTAATTCCTGCTGCTATGCTGATGAACCAGAGGACCTTGAAGAACCTACAGAGCTGATGGTAGCTTGCTGGGCAGCCTGTTTTTGAATAGACTAAATGCAGAAAGTGCCTCTGTAAGACAGAGGGAAAATCACTTGAGAGATCATTGCAGTTTTTATGTAGATTTAAGTAGTGAAGTAATGCAATTTAGGATAAACTCTATAGATATAATTTATATACTTTTATGTAAAATCTGCATCTCTCTTGTTTTCTGAAGAAAGAGATGAGCAAGGTGTGTATTCCCTAAAAAATGAAATTAAATGAATGTATTCCTATTGAAATGATCATTTTCACTAGCAGCACATAAAGAACACATGCAGAAGGAGTACCAGCTCATTGCAATTATTGTAGGTCTTTTCATATCAGTTGTAATGTATGCCTGTGATCTGTGTAAACCTAAGTACAAACTAAGGCAAGTTCTGCACTTGGAATCAATTTATGATATGTGTTTATGGTTTATGTAGTGTAGAATGAGTCCAGATTGCACTTACTTATGTCTATAATTGATGAAAGGAATTAAGGGCTTTTTTTGTTTGTTTCTGTAGATATGGAAAGCAAACTACTGCTTCATTCTGATATACTGTTTGAGTTCTTGGGTTTTTTTTTCCCAGACTGATTTAGTTTGTGTTGAGTACCAGCTCTTAACGGTTCTTTGCTGCTTGTCCTTTCCATTCTTTTAGGATCCTTCATCTCCACGGGCAAGTCCTACTCATTCACCACGTGAAAATGGTATAGATAAAAGCCGCTTGCTGAAGAAAGATGCTTCTAGCAGTCCAGCATCTACAGCCTCTTCAGGAAGTTCCACTTCTCTCAAATCCAAAGAAATGAGTTTGGTGAGTATTATAAGCAGCCTGTTCTCTAGGAAATGTTCTTTTTCCTTCAAGGTCTAACTCTCCATTCTTCAGCAACTGCTTTTTTACAGAAAGTGTACGGGTTGAAGAATCTGAAGTACTGTTCTTCTACACCACTCCAGTACCATTGAGCTTTTTTCCTCAGGAATAATTTCTTCTTCAGGATGATTTCCTGTATCTCCCGCATTTCTATCAAATAAGCTGTGAATTTATTAGAAAACATAAGATTAACTTAAAAACATTATTGTTTTTTAATAGATCTGAATGTAGTCACCAAGATGTTCGCCAGGCTTTTATTAAATTCTTCTAAATGAACTGCTGCTGATAAATTTTTCAAGGAATAACTAACTTGATAAGATTTTATGTCACTGTATTTTGATTCTTTGATTCACGGTGTCCAGTAATCATGATTTCTCACTAAAATAAAGTGGTGATGCATACTGTGCTGTCCTGAAAAAAAATAAAATCTCTCTCTTTTTTTTTTTTTTTTTTTGTCAGTGGAAGAAAGAAATAACGTGTCTTAGCTTTCTTTTTTTTTTTCGTTCATCCCTATTTCTGGCAGAAATCAAAAGGTCAGCATTTTTTTTCTTCGCAAGTTAATGTTGTCAGCATTGCATGGATTTATGAAAATTGGCTGAGGGACTAGGTAGTAGGTGCCCAGCATCCCAGCTGCTGTTGTGATAAATTGCGTAATATGGCTTGGATTAAAAATAATACTAATTTATTTTGTTTTATGATACTAGCATGAAAAAGCCAGCACGCCTGTTCTGAAATCTAGCACACCGACTCCTCGAAGTGATGTGCCAACTCCAGGCACTAGTGCAACTCCAGGACTTCGTCCAGGCCTTGGCAAGCCTCCAACAATGGACCCTCTGGTTAACCAGGCTGGTAATGCATTACCTCTCAAGTTTTTATGATTCTAAGATTAGTATCTTATTTAAATATGCATTTCCATGCAAATGTTAACCAAGAGCTTTTTTCTTGATGCGAAGAGAGGACCTGATGAAATGCAGATGTCTGGATTATCAAGAGTTTGAATGTCTTTCTATCTTTCGTTATTCTTTGTTTACTTTGTTCTTTATCTTTTTGGAAATAGTCTGGAGACTGCATGTAGTGAAAGATTTCTGAGAAGCTTCTAGTACTTAGTCTGAATGCAATTGCTTTTCCAGCTCTTTGTTTGAATCTACTAATATTTGCTGCAGTGTAAATCTTGACAAATGCAGAGGGAAGTTTACTTTTGCTATTCAGGCTGGTACAGCAGAGTTCCTTCAGACATGAGCTATGTAAACCATGTCTGTCAGCTTTAGTGCTTAATTTGGCAAAGGAGAGATTAATGTAAACAGGGAAATATTACAGAAATGGAAATGGGCAATGCTAGAAGAGGTTGTTAGAAGTAATCACTGAATTCAGATCTCAGTAAAGCTTATTTACAGTGATTGAAAAGAGGTGGTACTAGTGATAAATTATGGGAATGTTTCTTAGCTCTGTGTGTGCATGTTTGTAAGGGGAAGGTTATGTACTATAAGCTGAAATAAAAGGTCTTTTACCCTGTGTGCAGGGAGATCCAATAAAACTACTTGCTTTCATTGTTCCACAGCTGCAGGTTTGCGCACACCTTTGGCTGTACAAGGGCCATACCCTGCTCCATTTGGAATGGTGCCTCATGCTGGCATGAATGGAGAACTAACCAGTCCAGGGGCAGCATACGCCAGCCTGCACAACATGTCACCCCAGATGAGTGCGGCTGCCGCAGCAGCTGCCGTGGTTGCCTATGGAAGATCTCCTATGGTAGGCCACATATTGCATGCAATCTCAGTTGTGTGAGTTGCAGGTCACTAAAGAAAGCTACATGCTTCATTTAGCACAGTTGAATTCCCAAGTTATAACAGCGCCAGAGGCTTGGCTGCTTCACTGTGTGTTTCACTTTACTTTGTGGATGGAGAAACAAATTTCTACCTTGAGAACAAAGAATCTCAGTGTACTGGTGTATGTTTCTTTTTTTCTCATCAGTGCTTTGTCTAATTAATAAATGCCAAACTGTTTTCTTATTCTTTAAATGAAAAAAACAGTTTCAATAGATACAAATGTCTTCACTGGTGCTGTGAACATCTGCTTTTCTTTTGCTGTACAAGATTTGTGATCTGTACAGACACACCAAATTAATTTCAAAGTGTGTAAAAGTCTTTTTTTTAATCTACTTCTCTCTCCTTGTATTGTGTTCTTTTTGAGTAAATTATCATGAAGAATCTTAAAGCTCTGTGATAAGGTGTGTTACAAGTAGTTGCTGTTGTGGGTGTAGTCACTAAATGCAGCATAGCTGTCATTGCTGCTATTGATCAGAACAACCTGGGAGCCTGATCCCACAAATATGTGCACAGACCTATCCACTTGTGAGTTTGCAAGATTGGTCTTAAGCTTGTTATGTTCTGTAGATGGGACTACTTTCTTAAACTGGAAAAATTGTTACATGAAAATGTGGAAATCCTGAACTGCATATGCACTTCTTAAAGTAAGAATTTTCTCTTGAGTATAGCATTCAAATGGAAGAAGCGTGTTTGGTTCAGAGTTTCTCTCTGGTTTATTTGGTCTTCATATTCATTCTGGACGTAACAGTTTAGTGGAATTGCAGCATATAAAAAGAGCCTGTGAAGTAGTGTTTTTAAGCCGTAGACAAATCTGTGAGTACCCTGCAGTGTAACTCTCTCAGACATCTCCTAGCTGATGTACCCATACAGCACAAAGCCAGCAGAGCTACTGGTGGGAGCCTGAAGCTGCTTCTGAGCCATGCACTGTGACTGCATAGGTCAGTGATTGCTGCCAGCAGATACAGAGTGTGGCTGCATGCAGCTTGTGGACTCTTCAGCTCCAGGGCATGCTTCACGCTAACATGCCTGTCTGTGTATGTGATGCTTAGTGTTGTGAATATGGGTACTTCATAGGTTCATGGTTTTCTCTTGGAATATAAGTACTTCTAGCAGAAGCATGTTGGGAGAGAACGTCTTGTTTTGTCCATCCCTACTCACTTAGCTATTACTGTAGGTAAAAGGTGGGTTTTGGTTAAATGTGTATCTTGGGGAGAAGTAGTGTTCACTGAATGAGAAATTTCAAGTGTGATTTTTAACTTGTTTTCCATTGTCAGGTTGGGTTCGATCCTCCTCCTCACATGAGAGTACCTGGAATCCCACCAAATATTGCAGGGATTCCTGGGGGAAAGCCGTAAGTAACTTTTTAACGCTTTGGTAGCAACTGCAGTATTTACAGAGAATACTGATGTCTTGTGTCTGTGAAGAAAAATTCCAAGGGACACAGTGTCTGCATGTTCCAATGAGATTTTTATTTTTTATTTTTGACTTCTTCTGTTAGTAGTTACAGCATACAAATTCTGGAATGGTAGTTGTCATGCCCACAAACAGATGTGCATGTAGCTATTTCCAAGGAAAAGCTGTTGAAGGTCAGTTCTGTTTGTTTGCTTAAGTTTGTTGTTCATAAAGGAAGTTAGTGGAAACACAAACGGGAAGATAGTGGTAAAATGTGTGAGGAAAAACAGTTTGAAAGTCAAATTCTGACTGTACCAATCATGAATGTGTAGTATCAACTCACAGACTCCTTGTCTGGCACTTGTTTTAAAGGCATGAGGTATCTGAAATGGTTACTTTAGCAACTGATGTGCACCTTGTATAATGGACCAAAAGTATAAGTATGCAGCTGGACAGCAAAAAGATGGGGAATATTTTGTGCAGTAGGGAGCACATAGATGTAGATTAACTTACACAACTACTTCTTTTTACTGAAGAATTGTAATTATTAGTGAAGGGATGCCTAAATAAAATCACACTGTGATGTCCTGACATACAGAGGCAACAGAAATAAATTTATGAAAAGCTATGCATCAATGTATTTATTTATTTTCCCCAGTAATTCGGTTTTAGTAGGATGGGGAAACAGGGCTTATTTATTATTATATAAATTATTGTTTTCTTTGAGATAAAGGAACAGGGAGAATTAAAACAATTTTTTTACTATGACAGGTCCACCTAATTTTTAGGCCTACCTTCACTCTTGTTATTCAGTCCTGACTTGTTTTTAAGGACAGAACTGCAGTTGGAGTAGCACCTCACAATCTAAGTACATAAATTTGAAACCAACTTAACAATTACTGCAACCAGTGCTCAAGAGCTCTGTTACATGCTGTCTTCTATACCAATCTATTATGAGATTTTTGAGAATTAACTAGTTTAATTTTTCCTTCTGCCACTTCAGGAACAAATCAGAAACGGCTGTCCAATTTATAAGACACATAATGTTGAAAGTCACATGTATACACACACACAGTTGTTTGACTTCATATTGGACTCCTATTAATACATACTGATAAGTTGTAATGTCAGCAATTCAAACATCCTTAAAAGTGTTCACTGCTTTTCAGACAAAGAGACGCGTGCTTTCTTGTACTCTTTTTTCACAGCAGTATGAAAGCAGAAGACTTCTTATATTAGAATAGCCATCCTAGACATGTCTTTATTGTTATGCGCCATGCTTCTGAGAACCGACATAGCTAACTCTTGGCAATGTGAGAACCTGTTAGATCTTGGGCTTACTTGAAGAGAAGTTGGTGGTATGCTGACAAGGCTACTGATGTGAGGTGTCTGAGTTGGTGTTATGTATCAGATGGTAGTGTTTAAATTTAGCACAGAAAGGAACATGCTTTGTTCTTAAAATATTCTCCTGTTAAGGGTCAAACTCATTCTTGCTGACTTCTGTAGAATTTGGCATCCTTACATAAAGTATTTTTGGAGATCAGGTAATTTGATGGCTGTAAGCTTTACTTCTAACCAAGTGTATTCACAGGCTTTCAGTGGCATATTCCATTATTCCACACCTAGCCATATAAACTAGGAAAACCTAGTTTTGTTTAGTGAGGACTGTTCTCTGATTGAGTCCTAATTGTTCCGCTTCTCAAGGCACAAAAGCAGTGCTTGTATAACATTAAATTTTGGATTATGTTATTTTATAGCCAAATTATAGGCTCTTTTAGTTTTTTAATTTAATCTGTTCAGCACTTTATTCATAATGCTTTACAGAGTCTTGCACTCTGTTTTTTGATGCATTTAACTATGCCATGTGTTGTCAGTTCTTGGTATGTTCCTATGAACGTGTTTCTTGCTTTTTATAACTTTTCTATAAAAATAATAATTTAGCTTTTAGTATTCTTGTGGTTCACGTTCTGGGGAAATCCACATCTGATATTAGATGAGCAACTGCACATAGATTTTCAAGCTCATTGATGAGTTTTAAGTCCACAACATTGCTCACCTAGTATCTACAACTTTGAAGTAATGGTAGTATTGAGAACAGTTGTGTTTCTCAACATTTGTGCTTCAAATAAAATTGCATTTCAAATATTTCTCTCAGACACTGACAGAAATGAAAAAATTCTTTCCTTTTAACAGTAAAGGGGGAAGGGAAATTTCATTTGGCAAACACTGGCTCTTGCTCAAGAGAGAAAGAAAAAAAGGAATTCTTCTGTTTGCGCAATCGTTCCATTTGTTGAATGAATGTACAATGAGAAGTACTTTAAAGGAATGTTAATTTTATTATATTTTAGAATAAAACATAGGTTTTGCACTTGCTTTTTGACACTTTCTAGATGTTTCTAGAGAGCAGTTGGTGGATGTGAGCACAGTGAGGGATGGATGGTGCCTTTCAGCAGCTATGACTGTGACAGTGAGTCTCCTCCACTGGTGAAGATTTTTATGACTGTGCCAGGCAGGCTCTTGTTTGACACTAGCAAAAATGCATAGCTAACAGTAGTATCTATGCTGAAAATATAGCGTTTTGTAGCTGAGAATTTGCTCTATCAAATAGTGCTTTGTGTTCTTTGTATCTGTTGTAGTTTCCATGGAAATTAATTGGAGGATTACTTTTAGAGTAACTCATCATTCTGAAAGCATGCTCATCAACAGAAGAAACTGCCTGCTTTTGTGTTCTGCAGCTAGAGTATTTTTGTGCTAGCTAAAGAATTCTGTTTGAATTCTTGAATGGAGTGATGAAGTGGAAGTCTTCGTATCATAGTGTTTTAAGTGCATATATCATATTTATCTATAAGATAATATGTAGGTATTTTAGCTGTTCTGCCGTGATCTTGACCAATGAGTTAATGTGTAAGCCTGTTGTGTAAAAATTTTTTTGAAGAGGAGGAGGAAATAGGCAGGTCAGAGAATAGTCTTAGAATAGAACAGTTCTTTCTGTTCTAAATCTTGTTCTAGTATTTGTTCTTCACACCAATACATTTCTTCTATTGTATTAATTCTCTTTTTCCGTAATACTTAATTAAATATAAGTGTAAATGTAGATATCAATTGATATGTTCTTAGAATCTTGTAATCGTGGAATTCTTTGGACTAGATGAGACTGTTTAGATCGTCTAGTTCCAGTGCCTGTGCTGTGGGCAGGAGCACCTTCACTAGATAACTTTGCCCAAAGCTGCAACCAACTTGGCCTTGGATACTTCCAGGGGTTGGGCATCCACATCTTCTCTGAGCAAACTTTTCCAGTGCCTCATCACTCTCATAGTGAAGAACTTCTTCCTTATATCTAATCTAAACTTACCAGCTTTTAGTGTATAAAAACATAAAAAGTCACTCTCCATCTTTTTTGTAAGCCCTCTCTAAGTACTGAAAGTTTGCAATGAGGTCTCTTATCCAAGCTAAAACAGCCCAGTTCTCTCAACCTGTCTTCATTGGAGAGGTGCTCCAGCTGTTTGATTGTCTTTGTTGAGCTTCTCAGGACCCACTTTAATAGCTTCACATCTTTCTCATGCTGGAGGCCCCAGACCTGGATGTAGTACTCTGAGTGAAGCCTTACAAGGACAGTTCAGAGAGGGACGGTCACCTCCCTGTCCCTGCTGCCACTTGTCTTTTGATGCAGCTGAGGACACTGTTGGTCTTTTGGGCTTCGAGTGCCCACTGCTGGATCATGTCCATCTTTTCATCTACCAGAACCTCTAAGTTGTTCTCCACAAGGCTGCTTCCAAGGAATTCTTCAAGACTAAAGGCCCTCCAGAAGTCCTGTTAGATGATGTAGATCAGTGTTATCAGCTGATGCAGTCCTCTGTTATACAAGAGCACCATGCATGATCTGCATATTTATGAAGGCATATTGGCCATCTTAGTTCACTTCCATATCTTGCATGAGCCTTGACATAGATTCTAGGAGGTTTTGTTCCATGATCTTCCCAGGCGCAAGGGTGCCGCTCTCCAGCCTTTAGTTTCCTAGATTTTCCCTTTTCTTTTCTTAACAGTGAGAGTGATGGTTACCATTTTTCCAGGTATGGGAAGCTTTACTTGACAGACATGAATTTTTAAATATGAGAGTGACTTGGCAGCTACATCAGCCAGCTCCTTCAGGACCTTGGGATGAACATCATCAGGTCCTATAGGACATACCTGTGTTCAGTTTCATCAAATGTTCTCAAATCTCATTTTTGCTTATAATGGGAGAGAATTTGTTCCCCAAAGAAAAACTGTGTTGACTCTTCTAAGGTTGGAACAGCTGGAACACCAAAATACTCCTCAATTTCAGGGATACAGATGTATAAGTTAACTCATTAAAATTCAGTTAACTCTTAATTGTTTGGAAGTAGGACTGTGGTAGGATTCCACATTGAACTTGAGCCAGTAATATGCACTTGCTGCTAAGAATGCTAATGGTATCCTTGGTTGCCTTATTAACATCATGTCAAGAGAGGTGATTCTTCCCCTCCATTCAGCATTGGTGAGTTTGTGTCTGGAGTATGGAGCACTGTGTCCAGTCCTGGGTATAAGACAGACATGGACATACTGGAAGGAGTCTGGAATCAGTTGCCCTGAGATATTGTGTAGTCTTTTTCCTTGGAACTTTTCAAAATCTGCCTGGACATGGGTCTGGGCAGCCTGCTGCTGGTGTCCCTGCTTGAAAAGTAGTGTTGAACCAGAGATTCCTTTCCAACCAGAAGGGTTATGTGATCTGATGGAAAGGTAACCTAGGACTCTAGCACTTAAACTGCAGATAAGTCATTTGTGTTGCTGCCCCTGTTAATTTATTCTTCTGAAAGAAGCTTACTTCATCTAGGGGTGTTGGTCATGCAAATTATATGTTTCATTTGGGCTGAGTTATGAAGGGGAAAGAAAAGAAAGGCATTTGAAATGAAAACTGCTATACCATGGTATGTAGAAGACTTTACTAGACAGTGTTGATCTTAGCCTGGCATACCTCATGCCTTTGAGCAAACAGGAACATTTACTTTTTTTTGTGTGTTTGTATTGGCAGAGGAATAGGGATTTGGCAATTGTGTAGCCGTTTTTCTTAAGCAGTTAATTGCTGATAACTTGCACAGTAACAAAAGCTGCTTTGACTTCTAAGAAACTACCACTGGTCTGTTTGATGATTGCCATTCTGAGGGCTGATGAGTCTTGGAAGCAAATGCCTGACCATGATGCTAAAGATGAAGCTATTAATATATATATATTCAGACTTCAAATGTGAATATACTGGTAAGATTATAATTAATTTAAAAATAACCATTGGGATAAATTTCTGGCATTTCAGAACAGAAGAGCCATCTTATTGCTACAGTATGCATGGAATGCTTCAGTCTTTGTTCCACCCCATTTTAACAAGGAAAGTGAAAGCTGTATATATGCTCAGAATAATTTCAAAACACCAATTATTTAAGTGCTTTGAATTGAACAGAACATTTAGGTTGTAGTCATCTGTAGGATGGCTTAAAAAAATAAATAAATGTGCAAGTGGATTATTCATCTTGAATGTAATAGAACAAATTGCTCAGTGCTTGTTTAATTGTTTTTCTTATGTCCGTGATAAAAACAAGGCCAGGCTGAAACTTCAGAATTTTGCAGTTCCATGTGACAGATTGCTTGGTCAGCCTTTATCATTAATGTAAATTTTATACAAAAAAAAAAAAGAAGAAGAAGAAATAAAAAAAAAAGGGGGGGGGGGGGGGCGGCAGGGGGAGAGAAAAAGGGAAAGGATTCCATGGGAGATGTGTCTGATACACTTTGCAACTTGTATACAAATAAGGGAGTAAATTTCCTTATCTGGTTTTCCTCATCGGTTTTATTTGTCATCTTTATTGTTTCCTCATTCTCTTATTTGTGCATTCTCTGAGCATATCTTCATTTCACTTGTCCAACCACAAAACATGAATAGGGTACAGGAATTGCATGTGTATGCACTTGACTTCTTCTTTGGTTTATAGCAATTACAGTCAACTACCTATTGCCCTTCCCCTGTGGTGAAGACTGTGGTATTGCTTTGTGTGACACTACTGTTATCTTCTGTATGAAATAAAAATAGGGCCTTTTTTATTTTCTTCTGACTCCAAATATCTTCTTATCAACTCCTAGGCATACTCAGTTGCTTTAGGAAACAAGCCCAAGTACATTGTGGTACCTATTACAGGTACAGCAATCTTACTTGTTCCTTTCTTTCAAACTGTGCAATACTTGGAAACATGCAATAAAATTCTTGAAAACTACTTGCTTAGAACAAAAAATAAATTGAATTACCTACTGTTTGCTCTGTTGAAGATCGATGCAATGCTTTTAATTTGAACTATAGTAACTGAAGTTTTATGAGGAAGAAGGTATGTTTGGAAAAGAAAGTACAGTCCTGAGAACAAAAGCGTATTAGAAAAAATGATTGTATAATTGGGAGAAGGTATCCTATTAGTAAAAACATTACATGTTTTTTACCACTTTGCTCTCTTGAATAAGAATGCAGTGAGTGTAACAGCAGTATCTCACCAGTATAATAAAAACAGCTTTTGCAGTAGTATTTTCATTATTCTAAAAAACAAAAATACCACCCTAAATCTGAAACCATTATTTGTTGCTTTTTCTGCCCTGGTCTTTGTGTTGAACTGATTTTAATCATCATCTGAGGAAAGAATGTACATGCACTCTGCATGTTACTATTTTATGTACAAAACTAGTTCCCAGCTGGAAAGAGAGACATACTAGCACAGGCAGTGCTGATGTTGAAGATGAGGTGCTGAAATAGGTTGAGGACAAGCTGAACTTAAGAGTCCAGGGCAACAGGTGCAAGCTTCATGGAATACATCTGAAAGATGGTCAGGAAATGCTGCTGCAGGACTTGTGCTGAGACCAGTGTCAGAACCTCTGACTAGAAAGCAGCAGCTGAAAGCTCTTTTAATGGTCCAAATGGCAGTGTGATGGCCATGATCTTGATTCATAGAGTTAATATGAGATTTTAATGTGCTTTCCCAGTGCACAGTTTAGTTGAAACGTGAAAGCTGAAAATGGCTGTTGTAAATCCTGTTCTTTCTCTGAGGTTTCATGTACTTCATGTTATTTGGCTTGGCTCTGTAGCTCTTCTAGCCTTTTTCTCATGAAAATTAAAAAAACAAAAACCAACCAACCAAACAAAAAAAACCAAAACACACAAAGTACTGTCTTTTTCTGTCATTTTAGCACATATCTTTGCTGATATATATATTTTTTCTTCTCCAATCTTTCCTTTCCCCAAAAGAGCCTACTCCTTTCATGTTACTGCAGATGGCCAGATGCAGCCTGTTCCTTTCCCTCCTGATGCCCTCATTGGTCCGGGAATCCCTCGCCATGCCCGTCAGATCAACACTCTGAATCATGGGGAAGTTGTGTGTGCAGTTACCATCAGCAACCCCACAAGACATGTGTACACGGGTGGCAAGGGGTGTGTTAAAGTCTGGGATATCAGCCAGCCTGGGAACAAGAACCCTGTCTCTCAGCTCGACTGCCTGGTAAGTGAACAGGAACTAATGTAGAAGGGTAACTTCACCTTGGAGACTCAATAAGGAAATAGCTGTCCTTGTCTGGATTTTGTTCATATTATAAGGAAATAGCAGGCAGTTCTGTTTCCTGCTGTATGTATTTAACTGACTTTTTTTTTTTTTTTTTTTTTTTTTTTGTAACAATGAACAGGTGGTGTTTCAGAGAAGGAGACTGGTTTGTTTAGTGATAAATGTCATTACTAAGGGCCAAATAATAGATAAGACTTCTGAGAGCATACCTGATTCTTTCCCCATCCAAGTCATACTGGTGATCTTTGCACAGCATGGGTTTAAAAGGAAGCATGGCTGAGACAGGGACATTACATGGTGTTTCAATCATGCTAGAAATCATGGTGTCTTTTTCTGTAAGAGGGTAGTAGCCATATAAAGAAGTAGTGTGACAAGGTAGCAAGGTTACTTCGTATTGCTGTACTTTTGCTGGTTTCTATTCATATCCATCAGGTGCAAGCTGATTTGTTTGCAGTCAGTTGAAAAGCTAAATACAAAAAAATATTAAATAACAGATGCCTCTTAGACTAACGCAGTGTAGACAGCATAGAAAGAGGCAAATCAGAGTAGTGTTAACTGAGAAGGTATAACATCATAAAGCACAATAATATATATTACAGATGAAAGTAATTCTTACATGTTGATCATAATAAATGTGTTTTTTCAAACTTTAACTCTCATTTGCTGATATGCCCATGTCAGTTGTCCAGTAGTGGTGTATGTATGGTTAAATATGTATTCTGTTTTGTGGCAGGTTTGTCTCTCAATGCTCAGTCCTAGCTGCATTTGCTTTAGTTACAGATCTGTATAGCTGCCAATAGCTAAGCTGACATTCCCAGTGCACTACTTGCTGCTCCCTTTCTGTGATTTTAAAACAAACAAATGAGCAAAAACACAAACAAAACCACCACCACTGCAAACAACAAACAAACAAACAAAGAAAACAACCACAGCAATCCCATAGTAGTAGAAGTGTCTTTGATTTCTACTTAGTGTTGTGGGGTTTTTTGTTTGTTTTGGGTTACTGATCCTATCCCTGCATTTCATAGTTTCATAGTTTCGTGCGGGTTGGAAGGGACCTTAGAGATCATCGAACCAGCCCCCGGGATTCGAGCCTCTGTGTAGCAGAGCGGCACTTCTACCACTTGCGCCACAGGGGGGATTTGAACTCCGGGCCCCAGTGTTGCAAGGCGGCGTCTTTAACCACTGCGCCACTGGGGCACACAACAGTTCCTAGAGAACTGTTACTATGTTGGACAGCCAGTATGCTTAAGAAGTCAGCTTTGTAATATGTAAAGATTGAAATCTTTTCCATCTCTAAATCTTTTGTAGTATCTCCATCAGCAATAGTATCAAAAAATGTGAAACCAGTATGAGTATGACAGGAGTGATGCTGAGCAAGAGAACCAGCATAAGTCCAGTACTATAAGGGGAATATTATAACTCAACATTCTCACTTTAAAATGATGAATGTAAGATGTAATTTAAAAGAAAACTGTAAGATCTAAAAGACATGAGACTTCAACTGTATTTTCATAAGTGGTTGCTTAGATATCACATGTGAAGTCGCTTTGTTTTTTGCAAATATTCCAGTGATGCTGGTGATTGTAATTGGACTACACTTTCTCAAGTGCAAGCTTACTTTGGCACTGTCTTAATGTAATGAGATGGAAGACTTACAATTCATCAGGTTCATAAAAGTTAGTAATGAGATGTAGGCATTTGAAACCCTTTAGGGCATGCTGATTCCTCTTCCGTACTTTGATACTGGGAAAAATTGCTTACTGTTTAAAACTTGGATGCAGTCAGAATCGTATTAGTGGTCAATATTGGCAGGCATGTATTAACATAACGGAGGTGATTTGTGTTGTACAGAACAGAGATAACTACATCCGCTCTTGTAAATTACTGCCTGATGGATGCACCCTAATAGTTGGTGGGGAAGCCAGCACATTATCCATATGGGACTTGGCAGCACCAACTCCTCGTATAAAAGCAGAGCTTACATCCTCAGCTCCTGCCTGCTATGCTTTGGCTATCAGCCCTGACTCCAAGGTCTGCTTTTCCTGCTGCAGTGATGGGAACATTGCAGTGTGGGATCTGCACAATCAAACACTGGTCAGGTGAGTATTGTTTTCTGTAAACACTGAATCATAGAATCACCAAGGTTGGAAAAGACCTAAAAGATCATCCATTCCAACCGTTCACATATTACCCATAGCTCCCACTAAACCATGTCCCTTGATAAATTAAGTCTTTGAGCAGCTAAATACATATTTACCTCCCTGAATAATGGTTCAGGATAGCAAAGTAAATAGTCTTTTTTATCCAAAGAATTAAGATGGTGGTCAGGTTGGGCTAGAAACTAGTTCTAGTAGCTTTGGTTAGTCCTAGAAGATGTTCTTTGAAGGCCTTACAGGTTGTTCTATAATCTTTGAAGTCAGTGTAATAGTTCTTGTTTGTTTCATGTATTTGGATTTGTCTGCAGGTTTCAACAAGCTAGATTGTGATTAACATAGACTGAGCTTGCTATGTAAGGAATTCTCTGAGGTTTCTTGTTTTCATTCATCTTAGGCCTTACTAAGTAATAGGGAAAAAAATTGAGTTTGTAGTTAGTGATGATAGGTAATAAAATTAAAAGCAATTGAAAACCTTGATCATTTCAGTTCTTTAGGAAAGTGTAAAGGACTAATGTTTGATGTCTTCATAAAAGAAAGGTATTTGAGTTTTGGAGGAGGAATTCGATCTCTGAAGCTGTCAGCATGGTTTGTGGAGGCTGTAATAAATATATAGCTATGTATGCAACTTCTGAAATACTTCCTTTAAACTTCGATTATATTGTCTGGTGGGTCAATATTTAGCACCAGTGCTAAGACAGAAAAAAAAACAAAAAACAGATGTTTGAAATGACTCTTAGCAGCTGTTTTTATGATTTTACTAGAAGGTGAATTTTGGTTCGGTCTCGCAAAGGTTGTGATGGCTTGCAGTATGGAAAGAATGGAGAGCATAGACTGGAAAAGACGATGTTTTAGAGGATTTGAATGCATACACCAAAGAAGGTGCTTTGTCTTCTGTGACATAATGAATTTACTGTATATCAGTAGTAAGGCTAAATTTATGTGCAGAGATCCATGCTAATTTATTTGAAAAACTGACTTTCTGCTGAATTTCTATGACAAAGAAAAAAACCTTAGTTATATAAAGTCTTCAGTCTGCCTTGTGAATGCTTAGGCTTTGTAAAGGGCTCTTTCGCCATCTGTGACAGTCTTGAATGATTGGTACAAGTTACTTTTTCTCCCACCACTTGCTTGCTGATCATTCTGACTGCTAACATGTGGAAGCTGTGAAATGCAATGTGCTGCGTGACCTTCCTATGGCAACTCTTAGTGAATCATACCTTTCACTCCCAAGCTAGTTGCCTTTTTCTCCCTTCCCTCCACCTTTGACACTGAGGCATAGAATTTTCCTAAATTTAATTGCCAGTTAAAAACATGGATGGCTTCTGCCAAAGGATTAAGGAAAACTTGTTATGACATTTTGGTTGCTGAAAGATGGAATTTCCTAATGAGAAGATTTTGAAACAAAATGCATTGTTTTGTTATTTTTTGATGTCCTGATCTATTGCCAGAGAATGCAACTTTGCTGATTCAGCAGTGCTTGTGCATGACAATCTGGGTCCTTCTCTGGATTCCTTCACTATTTAGTTATATTTTAACTATGCTGTCCTTAATTGCTTATTAACTTTAGTTACTGCACTCTGCACTTTAATGCACTCAGAAGCATTTCTTAAAAAACAAATCAAAAAAACAAACAAAAGAAACTTCTCCAAACATGACAGAAAATATTTGTTCACAGATCTATGATGCAGTCAATTTCTGTAGCACCTGGAAAATATTTTTGTTGTATTTCATGCCAAGTCAGAGGGAGGGGTTGATATTTGCCCATCAGCAGATACAGATGACACACAGGCAGAGTCCAAAACCAACACTACAACAGTGTTTACCTTGAGCTCTGGCAGGAAATCATTATTCAATCTGGTTTGTTTTATCAGGCAATTCCAGGGTCACACAGACGGGGCCAGCTGTATTGACATTTCTAATGATGGTACCAAACTCTGGACAGGAGGTTTGGATAACACTGTCAGATCCTGGGACTTGAGAGAAGGGAGGCAGCTACAACAGCATGACTTCACATCACAGGTAACTAGATTTTCCTACAGCTGACAGGGGAGTGGAGCAGGCGAGCATTTAGGATGAAGGCTGAGAAACTATCCCAGTGCAACTGATGAATTTTAGATAGTTTGTTTTGCTTGCTTTGACTATTTACAGCACAATAATTTGGAGCTTTCATATGTTTAACTGCTTTAGAATAAAACAATAGGCATAATCTACTTTCTGTTCCTATTTTTCCTAAGTTAATAGGTAAGAACAGGGGTTATTTGGTCACTAAAATTTTGACAAGTAGTCTCACTATTGAACTTTGTCAGTTTTATTTCTGTCTTCCTTCTTCCCCTACTCATTCATTTATACTATAATGAATATATTTCCATTATAGGAAATGGAAAAATAGGAAGTGGAAAATTTACTTTTTCCACTATAGGAAAAAGTAAAAACTGTAAATGTTTGATTTTCAGATATTTTCCCTTGGTTATTGTCCTACCGGTGAATGGCTAGCTGTGGGAATGGAAAGCAGCAATGTGGAAGTGCTACATGTAAATAAACCAGACAAATATCAGCTGCACCTTCATGAGAGTTGTGTATTGTCACTCAAATTTGCTTACTGTGGTAAGTTTCCGTGAAGACAGATCTGGAGGTCTGGACTCTTAATTCATACTTCCTTCATTTGTTAATGCACAATCATAACTTCTGATAATCAAAATTTATTTAGTGTTTCTTAATTTATGTGTAAATAGCTCTGCTTTACGAATATAAATATACTTGCCTACAAAGAACTGACTTTTTAATTAATTTATTCCAAGTCTGCTGTAAAGGCTGAGCTGTGTGTAAAAGACTACTTCTACTTCATATGGGGATTGCTTTTATGTAGTATTTTACAATAGCATGAGGCATCCATGTTGATAGTAATACACTATTGCTGCTTGATTAGTGGTGAGAGCTTTGTTAAATTGGAATTAGCCATCAGATTTCAATCCGATGTTCAAACATCAGATGTTTGTTTCATGTGTTTTCACAGTTCCTCTCTTTCATATTCTAGGTAAATGGTTTGTGAGTACAGGGAAGGATAACCTTCTTAATGCATGGAGAACTCCTTATGGAGCTAGCATATTCCAGGTGAGGATGATATTGCTTTTAAAGAAATCACTGGTGCACTGGTGTTCTGCAAGTCCCAAGAGTGGACGCAAAACTCTTTACATATGTGATCTACCCAAAATGGGGTGCTGAGATGAGGATAGTAGACTTTTTTTAATAATGTAATATATTTCTATTTTTCTTCTAGTCCAAAGAATCTTCATCAGTGCTTAGCTGTGACATCTCTGTGGATGATAAATACATAGTCACTGGCTCTGGAGACAAAAAAGCTACAGTCTATGAAGTTATCTACTGAAAATATGATGGGGATATAACTTTTAGAAGTTGAGCTGGGCCAAAATTGTTCTTAATTGTAGAATTAGAAAGGTTTTGCCTTTTAAAAAGGAATTAAAGTATTGAGGTTCCAGACCTTGTGATGAAACTACTCCAGTTTTTCAAAATAGAAGGCAACATCCAGCAACTTAAGTACTGGCTGTGTGGACCAAACAGAACACAGAAGCAAGATGGACAGATGTAGTCTAGGTTTTTGACATAGTTTAAAAGCCGAGTCTGCTAAAGAATGTTGAACCCTTTTTATTTTATTTTTTTCTTTCTTTATGACCTCATGCAGATTGTTCATATTGCCTGAATATGGGGATAACCTTTCTGTTCCTTGCAATTCAATTTGCATCCTGTCCTGTGTATTGCAGTGGTGTCTCAGATGAACTCGTTTCCTGATTTTGCATCTTGTGATATGTTTTTGTATTTTTGTTGAAGGTCAAACATTTGTATAAATTGTAAATATATTTAGTTTATTACAGTAAAGGCTTTAGTATGAACAACCACTCTTCTTCTCCCCTTCCTCTTTCCACTCCTCTTCCCTCCCACTCCTCACCCTTGCTTATTTAAAAAACCTTTTGGGGATATAAGTAACTTTTTAGAAGCAAAAGTGAACACTATGTATAGTTTGAAAACTGTATCTTATTCTTTATAACTTACTAGGTCATACTTCAAAGTAATTGTTTTGACACATTAGGGTATCAAATCCAGTAGATACTGTCTTGTGCTGCAAGAGAACTAAAAGGCAATTTTGTACTAATTATAGTGTAAATATAAAAATTGAACATTTCATAAAGTTGTGCAGTTTGTTTTAAGTTTATTGTGATGTCCCATGTGTATGTTATTGGCAGATGCATTAATATGTGCCTGATCATAATTCTTTTGGCCATCTCTAGAAGAAGAGATGAGTTCCTTCTCCTTTCTCCTTCAGCTGAACAGAATTCATGAAAGACTGCATTTCAACTAAGTACATCAGAGGCTTTATTCATTTAACTGAAGATGTCTGTGATAAAACAGGGCTAAATAAGTTGTGTCCTATGTATTTTACAGAAGAAAATAATAATTCTTTTTTTTTTTTTTTTTTTTTTTTAATGGCTTGTCTGTACATAGATACTCAGGAAAGTATTGAAAAATTACCAAAGTGTGGGTTTTATGGGCGGATCACTTAAATGATGTTAAATACTTGCAGGGCAGCAAGTAAAGTGAATTAACCTAAATTAAGTTAAACTTGCTTCTTAATATCTTGTGACCACATTGGCAGGATTTTTTATTTTTTTTTTCTTTTTAACTGACCTACTATGTAAATAAATTAGAATTAATCTTCTTGTGTCCCATAGTAGACAGGCCTATATCCAGTATTCCTACTGAGCAGTCTTTGAGTCCCTTCCACTGTTGCATCAGCGTGTGACATCTCCGAAAAGCCATGCTGAGCAGCCAGTTACCAAAATTATACATATTCAAATCAAGATTTTTCAATGTACTGAAGACAAATAGGTGAGGAGAGAACGTGTACATTTTATTTTAGTAATGTTTTTTCAAATTAGTGGATTCTACTACCGTGTGCTGGACAAACCTAGTTATTGTGCCACTGAGGACTGTACATTTCCTGTGTTCTGCAATTTAATTTGAATTTATGTTGCTAATGAAGAGTACAGATAAACAGAAGGATATCATCAAGCAAGGCTTAAAATTGCACAAACTGGCAGCGTGGTAAAGACTCATCTTTGAATAGCGGCTTTTTCATTTTGCTAGCATTCAACAGTGACATATATCTCTACTATTTTGAAGACTCAATTCAGGAAGAAACAAGTTTGACTGACAGATCAATCCACCTGGATATGGAATTTCTCATTTTGGGTCAGATTTTCACTCCAGTTTCCAGTCGGAAGAGACATCAGTTTTCTTTTCAATTTACATGACCATTCTACTGAAACCATTTTATAGCATCTAGCGTTACAGTAGCATTAAAATATTAACTTAGCATTTGGAATGTGAAATTCTAGATTATCCATTCAGGATAATCTAGTTTTCTAGACATACAAAATTACTATTCTATCAATCTATGTAGTTGTCTATGCTATTTTATGAATATATATCAGTATGAAAATTATAAACCAACTTTAGTTGGTGATGATGTGCCTTTCACACACAGTGACGCAAAAGCAGAATCTTTTCTAGGCTTTTCAAAAAAATAATTGCATTTGCGATGTTGAAATACTATGAAGTATTATGCTATTTCAAAATGGAAAGGCATTAAAAAAAAAAAAAGAAAGACAGAAAGTAAGTTAGCAATAAGTTTCTTGATTTTAGGCTGGCCCTGTTTTATTTTTGAAGTTCTTCCAAACATCTGACTGTACTGTTAATAATTGACTTTGCTTAGCAGTGCTGGCTGAGGCCCTGGCAACCATTTGTTCCAGTTTGGAACATTTGATTGTCTTCCAAGTTGCCATCTAACTGGCTTACTTCATAAATATCCTTTTGTCTTTCTTAAAAGCTGATAGTAGAGGATTCAAGAATATAAATATGACATCACATTGATGTATGTTTTCAAATTAAATATGCATATGTAATGGTTCTGTTCATAACTTGCACTATAGTGCTTGTCAGTAGGACCAAATTTTGGCAATCTAAGAGATTCAAAATGACAGTGTCAAGAAAATCATGATGCATCTTGTCCCTCTTGTTAACTTGAAGAATGTACAATGAGTCAGCAGCTTTAGAACAATACATTATTTATGCATGTGCATGAATTTAATCACATTTGTACCTTTTTTTTTTTTTCATATTGCAATCAATTTTCTTTCTCCAGTCCAATCTACTTTATGCCCTGAATCTGAAAATGGGGACTCATTCTTTAGTTGTTCTCTCAATTTCTCATTTCAATTGTTTCACCTTATATTTTACAAAACATTTTATTTTCATTTGTCACTGTTGAGTTTCTTCCATATACAGCCACATTTTTTAATGCAGTGGTGCACTGGGTGGAATCTTGGCTTGAATGTCTGTTTTTGCTATTGTCTACAAGACTTAAAACTTCAGAGCTTCTGTAAATTCTTGTAGCCCTGTAGAAAGTAGTGGGTGGAAATAATTGTTTTTTAAATGAAGGAACAGACCAAATCAGACCAGCAGTAACAGAAAGAGCACTGGGAAAAGGAAATGGAAAAAAGAGGGTGCAACAATAATGATGGGGTAGGTTAGGTTTTATTTTCTGTCAGTTTAATTGCAATCCTAAAAGATTCCTTTGATTAGCCCCTTTCTGGGACAGTCTTTGTTTTCTGGGTGGCCCTCAGTATTCAGAGACAGCTGAATGCCACTCTGGCAAAAAGTAATGCTAGACAGAGCAGAAGCAGGGAGTCCTTACAAATGACATATTGAATGTCAGTGCAAACAATAACTGATGAACTGGAGATTTGCAGTAATATCTATTCAAATGAACAAAATTCTTTGCTAGTTCTAAATGCAGGGTTGTGTATGTGTACTAGACAACAAGTTTTATAAGTCAGTTGTACATAAAATCATGGTAATATTCCTTTCAAGACATTTCTCAGTGTGGCAGAGTACGTTTTTTCTTTATAATTCCAATTATTAACCCAAATCAAACCACAACCTTTTAGACCTTGAGAGAGAATTTTCATCTGCATTAATTCTTTTCAACTCATTTGGTGTTTCAAAAGATTTTCCTTTTTAAAGGAGAGAGGGAGCACTGAAAGGAACATGAAGACCATATTGTTAAAATATAAAATTTTTGTAATAGGAACATGAAAGTGGAATTTGTCATCACATGCATATTTTTGTGTATAAATAACTATCTATATGTTCTTCTGTCTCATATTTGGATTACTGATGGAGATATAATTTTCAGAAGCATCTAAGTAACTTTTAACACAAAACTAGATAGACAAATAGATGGTTTGTTTTGTTTCTTTTTACTTCCACCCCCCAAGAAAGAATTACTCACTAATTAACTAGTGGAATCATGCCATCTAGTTGCAGTCCTTCATATTTTCTGTTATATTGATGCAATTTTGAGTTGATGTGAGAAGTTCCATAGTTATATTAAATAAGAAAGGTGGGTTTTAATGTTTGCATGCTAAAGAAGAGTTGAATCCACTTTCCACACTTATGGTGTTTATTCCTTGGGCCACTTAGCTGGAGGAGCTAAACTGTTTCCTACTGTGTGATCTAAAAATGATTTTTTTTTTTTTTTTCCCCATCAAAAGTGCATAGAAATAATGTCAGATTGTAGGCATATACAGGATTTGAGTCATGGTATCCTGCCAAAGAAAGGTCAATTTATTACAGACCAGGAGATCTGTGGCAGCTCAAGTAGGACTTAGTAATCACCAGAATGGAAAAAAGAGTTGAACACAGTGAATACACAGAGAGGAGACTGGAAAAAGAGGCACTCTTCCCTCCTTCCTTTTTCAGTGGTAGTTTAACACAAAAATCACCTAGAACAAGATTTCAGTATACAATTACACCAACTACCATTTGTCCATGATGTTGTTTAGATGTTTCTGTGGGGTAATTCATGGACACACCTAAGGCGAAGTGGGCATTTCTATGACATTTATAAGCAATCATAAGAGGAAAGAGTTTTAAATCACACCCAGTTCTCAACATTTCCCATTACCTAGTATTTTTGTAGCATAAACTCAACTTTCCAGCAATTGATAATCCCATTTTCAGCAACATGCTCCCAGATGTCCCATTTCAGCTTAAGTGCTTAGTGCAGCATTGTAAATCTTGCTAGGGAAACCAGACATACAGGAACTGGATGCTTTAAAAATCTGCATTGTGGATCTAACTTAATGACATTTCTGAGAATACTATTCAGTTTCTCTTGAAATATATAGGAGTACTCAACCACTCATTTAAAATGAAACAAAGCATTTGCTATGGCAGCCAAAATAGTGCTTTGAATATACTTTATGAACATGGTTGTGGGGATTTTTTATTTCTATTTTTTTGAGTTATTTAGGTTTTATTCTTCATATTTTAAAAAATATACATAAGTTTAATATAACAAGAAAAGATGAGGGGAAATAAGAGCAATGAGTGAGGAGTATTTTGTTTTCAAAATGTAAAATGTTCTTAAAGATGCCATGCCTTGAAACAAAGGAACCTATTGCATCTACACTATGTTAATTCTTGAGAGAGCTTTTTTTGTATCATTGGAGTGCTATTCTGAGAAAACTGAACACCAAAAACCAGGTGATATTGAGACTCACATTAGATATCATTTTCAAATCTGACCTTTTTTTTTTTTTTTTTTTTTTTTTTAATTCTTTTCCCCTCCATATTCTTTATTGCCATGACACACAGTTGGCTCATAGAAACTGAAGATTAAGCTCTGCCATTTCTGGCTCATATACCAGGAATAATTATGTCTAACAAGTCAGTTGGTGGTGCATAGACCACAGGGAAGTCTATCTGAATCTTCCTGTAGCTAGGCATTTCTTAAGGTTGATGGATAAGCCATACATTGGTGTCAAATATTTAAATGAACCTTATGTCACTTTGGTATTGGCTTAAGCATGCTGTTTGTATGCCACAGGACTTTGAGGTTTAGCGATGCAACTTGTGTTGGCACATGAGGTTTACTTCCTGAAATACTTGCTTTTTGTACAGGGACCAGTTTACTGCTGTGCTCCCCAGTACCACCTCTTGAATATGTATTAGTCCTCTACAGATGTTTTAATGTCTTTTGCATGAATGATGCTCCTGCTTTTCTGTTCTTGATTGCTAATTATGGGAGGTATGTATTTCCAACAACAATTGAGTGAATATTCACTAATTTAGGATATAGCTGAGTTTTTGAACATGAACCTCATGAAGTTTATAAAACCATATAGAGAAATCATTAATTTTAGTTTGCTAAACTCAAGCCTCTCAAGTCCTGGGAATCTTTTGTGTTTTATAAGTGAATCTTTTCAAGGAAATACTCAAGAGTTTTTTATTGTTTTGATAGCTTTTTGTGTGTGTGTCTGTGGTTTATGCAGATAATCTTCTTTGTTGAGAGCAAATTACTGATCTGGTTCTCTATGTATAATTTTTCCCTGGTTCTGAAGTAGTTTTAGCTAGCTGTAACTTATTAAAAACCACAAATATTAAATGGGGATATTAATGATGAATGGTTGAAATTTGAGAGTCATAAAATGAGTTTTAGGGAACTTTAACACTTCATTCAATGTAGTTTTATATTTATCTGTCATTTAAATAATTTAAAAAATCTTTAGTGTTGAATTATAGGAAATTTTTTTACAACTCTGTACTCTACACAGACAATTTTATCTCCCAGTAGGCAGCAATAATTTAGATGGATTTTTTTTTTTTTAATTCTACCTAATTTCCTTTGCATTGAGGGGGGAAAAATTGCTAATTATTATAATTTCATGAATATTGTTGCTAGTTTTTAACTATCTCCATGCCTTCATAAACTTGTTCTTCTATATTTTGAAGTAAAACATACAGATATGCAGGGTACTGTAATAAACATGTTTACAGTATTTTTTCCTCCTGGTTTTTCTGTAACAAAAAGGGGGAAATTGTAGTGACAGATATAACTTGCAATAGTTGCCAGTATTATGTGCCTTTGAGTCATTGTCTTTTTTTCTTTATGTATCTTAAGTGAAGGTTTGGGTTAGTAGATTGGAATCAGTTTCATTTTTATTAAAATAGGTATGGTGATACATTCTTTAAGCCTTGCTAGTTTCACTAATTCTAGAGCGTTTTAAATCTGAAAGGTAAATGGCTATATGGCTGGTTTTTAGTTGCCTGTCAGCTGTTGAATTTCACTTTTTATGTTTCAATCCCTGTTAGAGTAGAGGGAGAACTTACTGATATTTACCTACTTTATACTTTCATTTTATACTGCATGTGATCAGTGGAGATTTATTTATTTGTTTTTTTAACCACCATAGGTGGTTAAAACCACTGTAGTGGTTTATGGGTTGTTGTTGTTTTGGGTTTTTTTGTATTGTTTTGTTCCCATAATTTGCACTGCATAATACATTTGAATTGAGCTTACAAGTCAGTCTCTTTCCTTGACAAGTATGAAAATACTCAAAAATATCACAGAGCATAAAAGTCAGATTGTGTATTTCTGTTTCTGAGTGTGAATTATGTTTAGCAAAACTTGTCTAGTTAAAAGGCAGTTAAACTAGTAATCACACACTATCCATTTTTAGCTGTCATTAGTAGAAAAAATGCTGCAGAGTGATATCTGGTGATAACAAATTCAGAAGGAAAGGAATATGAAATTCAGATAGCAGCTTGTGTGTTTTGCTGTTAGCATGCGGCCCAATAACACTACAAAGCTATAAACTCTGTCTTTCTAGATTGCCCAGTTAGGTGGCAGAGATGCAATTTGTCTTTTCTGAAGCCTCCTGCTGCTTGCTAGCTCCATCTCCTGTCACAGCCTATTAGCTCCCTGTGAAAATTGGTGGGAAATCGCCTGCAGATTGTAGGAAATTGCATCTCCAGGCCCTGGAAAAAATGTAGGATAGCACAACACTGACCCTCCCAGAGCAGCTATTAATACAGCAAAAGCTAACCTTTGGCATGGTGTGAAACGACTTTGCTATTTGCTGAATAAAGACTGTATTATGTATGGCTGAAGGAGGGTACAAATTATTATCCTGGCTATGCCTGTAACCAGCCTGCTCCGGGAAGTTTAAGCATCAGGGACAGGTTTTGCTTTCCTCACTCTTTCTTCATGGAAGATGGGAGGTGAGATGTTAGAGGCCCATCCAGAAATTCCATTGTAAAGATGAGCAAAAGCTACCATGTATTTAAATTATGCTAGTGCAGCTGGTACGTAAAGGCATACTGGCAGAACTAAAAGGTGGCTTGGAAAGCTAGTCTTTAATAAATTAATTATTGCCTCCACTTGCCCCAGCCTTGGTCAGAATAGGAGGAACAGCTTTTTGGCCATTTTCATTCTGTGTGTGTATCCATAATGGGCATTTGATCTGGGAGCAGTTTAAATGAGAAGGAGCTAATCTGTACTGTAACTGCTGACAATAAAAGTCATGGGAGGTAATTTAGTTCTTACAGATTTTTGCATGCAATTCCTTGCCACTAGGAAACTCATCTTTGTCTTGTTTAAACAAACCCATGTGTCCTTTATGGTGTGATAGTCTCATCCTCTGTCATTCTCCTGGAGCTACCTTCTAATCTTGTACTTGACCTGTTTTGTAGGGCCTTCTAATAAAAGAGTTGACTTTTCTGAGGGGGGATATGTAGATGTAGTTTGCAAAATTGAAAAAAAATAAATAAAGGCTGACATTCTCTTTGAGCTTGTGATTTTACTTAGCTGGTGCAAAGCCTCATGAAGAAGGTGTATGGGCAAGCTGGAGTGACATATTGATCAGGAGAAGTAAGTGTGTGAAGGGCTTTAAGAGGGAAAAAGTCATTTTGCAATCAAGAGCATTACTGTTTTCGAACTCAGCTGAAATCTGCTGGTAACTCATGGCTGCCCAGGGATCTGAGTGAAATCAATATTCTCATTTCCTATTGTGTTAGTGCCCACTGATGTAAATAAGCTGACATGGCTTGATAGCACTCACACAACTGATTAGGGAAAATGATCTGCCTCACTGAGGGATTCAAGGCAGAGGAGCAGAGACCAAACAGGCACTGCCATGTGACTTAAAAACACACTTGAAAGGGATCAAGAGCACTTCACATTACAGAGCTCTCTGGGCCCCTATTTTGAATTCTGATAGTCATGCATGCACATGTATATATGTCAGCCTGATATGCCAACCTGTTGGGGCATTATCTTTCTAATTAGTTATAGCACATTTTCTGTAAATTATGCAGCTCAGTACCACATCTTTTCTCGTGAAACAAAAATGCAAGAACTAAAAAGCCAAGATGCTTCAGCCTTTATTCTATATTGATGATAGCTGTTCATCTTCCAAAGTGTTACAAACTCCTGCATTCTCAAAATAAACCTTGCCATTGCAGAACAAACTTGAGTTTTCTGTACAGTTCAATGCCCGCAATGAGCAAAGAACATTAAGAAGAGACAGAATGTGCCCTGGCTAATCGCTGAGTTTGCCTTTTCAAATAAACAAACTAAACTGGGTGATACAGTATCCAGAAATGACTACTTCTGGCTCATGGGATTGTGAACACCCTCACCTGAATGTCTACTCTAGCATTAATGAGGCCAAGTCCATTATACCACACAGCATGAGGAGGTAAGGAATTAATCCCATGTGAAAAGCAGAATCTTCTCATTATAAATTCAGAGCTGCAAGCTCTTGTTATGGAAAGAACAAAAATTCAGACTGGTTTGTGAGGCATCTGGAGGACACCAAATGTTGCTCTGGGTAGTTGGATGTTATGAGGGAAGATTGGTGGGGAAAAAACAACTCAGAGAAATCAGCTCTCAGTCAGCACTTAATGGCTGGAAAAGATGTGCAGACTATAAGTAGCACCCTTCATCCTGGAACATTCTATGAGCTCCAGCAAAAGACAAGGCACCTGGCCATGCTTGCTTTCTTTTTGTATAATTAGTTCAAAGACTTCATTGTATACCTAAGCTCTGGTCAGCCTGAGTCAGGTCACATTTTTCATATCACAGAAACACAGCCAGTAACAACAGCAGAAAAACAAAATCCAAGTTCTTTAACCATTCTGGATCTTTTATATATTTTTTTTCTTTTCCTACCTTCCTTTGCAGTACTTCTCACCATGTAAGGAAAATACAGAATTGTTTTATTTTTTTCCAGTTTTTGATCAAAGTTCCAGTATTCCAGTTGTCATAAAATAGTTCTAATTTACTGCAGTATCCTGCTGAATATCAATGGGTGGTGAATTTTGTGGGTGTCATTTTTCCGAGTCTCAGCAATTATTTTATTTAACCCTGAGTCATGTTCTCTGTCATTCACTGAAACAGTTCAGGATTTTTTTCTGTATTTTCCATTAATTGTTTCCATTGAATGTTGAATTTCATGAGGCAGCTAATCTGAGCATTCCTAGATTCTGCCAAAATATCCTGTATCCTGCACTCTACCTTCCCAATACTTCATGTGAGAGCAAAGCAGCCTATTCCCCACCATTTGCTCTCAAAAACCACCTGCTATGAGGCAAAATATCATATTGCTTGGTCCAGTTATCCAGAAAGCTTTTATTCTCTGAAATATCTTACAGCTACTCTTGAGAGTAGCTTTATTTATAAGCTTTTTGCTAATTTTAATACTCTTTTTAGGCTCTATGCAGGGCTACAGCAAAAGCATGGCCCTTCTTATGGCTTTTGATGCTGGAACAAGTTGGAAGGGGGACAAACTGAAATAAGGGACCTTGGGGTGAGATGCAAAGCTCTTCCTTTGGACAGGTTTGTTTCACTATAACCGTGAGATTGGAGGGAGGTAGCCAGGGTCCCTCTGGCTGCAGGAGTGACCTTGATGAGTCTGGACCTTGTGCTTTGTCCCATTGGGTTCCTGGCAGTGTTGGTAGAGTCAACAAGACATGCCCATTGGGTGGTGAGGTAGGGCTTGGTACCTGCATGCAGCCAGCCCTGGGGAGAGCTGGGGTGCTTGATTCAGTACTGAGGGAGGAGGATGACCTTTGTGTCCCATTAAGAAAGGAGTCACCAAGGGGATTTCAGGGAGGAGGATGTGAATAGTGGGAATCATGGTTGAAGGTGTGGTATAAATAATCTCTCCCAGAGGTGGATGAGAAGATGAATGGATATTTTACATCCCTATCTGGAAGTAACGTTTGGAGACTGGAACTGTCCAAGAAGCTGCAGAGGTGAGCGAAGAAAGAAAGGCCTGGAAGAAAATGGTTTGTAGTGTGGCATCAGGTGTTGGATTGATATTGCTACTTCTGCTCATGAAGTGTCAGCTAATTTAATATCAATCTTGTCATCTCCCTCACCTACCTGCAGCAAGCTGCTCTGCCATTGATTTCAAGAACATCAGGGGAAGAAATGAAGCACCCCAGTTCTACCGCCTCCCTCCAGTCAGGGCAAAGAACTGTTTTATATGTGGTTTATTTGTTGAAGATGAAGGTGACTGGATTGGACTGGAGAGAAATGTTATATTTCTGCCTGCTGGGAAGACTTTTCCATTTACAAAGGAAATGGAGATATGTTAGAAATAGCACACTCAAGCAGCAATGAAGATCTAAAACCGGAAAGGTAAGCCAAGACTTTATATTTGATTGAAGAGAACTGGGTGGAATATTACATTTGTATTATACAACCACATACAGCGAAGCCAGGACACGCTGTTGGTTGTTCTGAATTTTTCTTTGTACCCCCAGGAAAGCAGGTAATGAAAGAGCAAATATCCAAGAAAATGTTTATCTGCACGCTTGATAGGTTCCTGAGAAATGGTCTTATCCAGCCAGGAGATGGCTAACCACTGTGGTTAAAGTGTAATGGGTTTTTGGCAGAGATCTAGATGGTCTGGTTCTCAGCCAGCTTGCTTGGATTGTTCTAATGAAAGTAGGCTAAAAGTAGGTACAATGAGAGTCCTCCCTGCTCTTAGGAAAGCAGCTTTACTTATAAGGAATTTTGCCTTTCTCTTCAATAATGCAATATCTAGAAAAAAAAAAAAGAAAACTTCCAGAGCAGATATGTTGATTATTAACTCTTTGTAAATCATGCTAGAGACTTTGAAACCCGGATATAGGTAATGGATGAGGTTTTTGCCCAGGTGAGGCCGCTATTTTTGCAGCATGGAAACTGTAATGCCAAATGAGAAGGTCTGAATTTTCAAGCCTGCTTTGCCTTGCATAAGAACAGTGTAAATTTTTTGGTCTTTTCTTGCTCTGGGCAAAGTTGAATATGAATGTCAGGCTGTGACTTCAGAAGGCCCTTTTTTGGAGCTAATACAAGCCAGTGTCACAAACTGCTGAGTACTGTATGGCATTCGCTTTCAAAAATACCTTTAGCAGTCCTGCTGAAAATACTTTCCCCCTTATTCTTTGCAAACTGGAAAATAATACAGAAAATTCCAGGTATCACTCAAAAGCTCTGTTGCTTTTCTAGGGTTGGTACTATAGACATTCTTAAAAGTGGTTTTCATGTTGTCTAGGTTCTGTTAATCTCATGTATAGTGACAGAATCTTTTTCTGTCAGGAACAGTATAGTGTTCTGCTGTGTTACTTTGAAATGTTCCACAATATGTGCTATCGTGTCTTTCCCACTACACTGTTACTTTAAAGTCTTGAGGCTTTATCATAGCAATTTCCCAGGCTTTCATCCAAAGCCTGAAAATATGCCTCAAGCAAGACATTCAATCAAAAGTAAAACACTGCCAGTTATTTGACTGTCTCTTCATCTCCTTGGGAGGTAGCTTGCTGCTGTGCCAGTGTGAAGAAACTCATGTTACAAAAGCCAAATGAAAGAAAACAGAAATTAAACAATAAGAACAGCTTCAGCTCTGAGCAGCTGTCTGAGTATCCCACAGAAATCAAGTTTCCCTTTTTTGATAAGGAGCTTTAATTTGATCTTTTACTCATTTGTTTTCTGCTGCAGTTTCGAGCTTTTTAACTGAAGAATTTCCTTTTCAGATGCCTCTAATCACAGGTGAGGAGGATTTTTTTATTATTATTTTTTTCCTCACCAGCTTCTGTTTGTTAGGGATTGCACACAAGCACAATATCCACTCCTCTCTTATCCAATTCTGAGGGATCAGGGTGATAAGTAGGTTGGGCTGATGGACAACTCTGCAAGAATTCATAAATCAGGACTTGACCTCCTTAGATGAAACTAGTTAGAGATGGTATGAAATCCCACTCTACTGTGCTTTGGCAGCTCAGGAAGCTACAGTTTTTGGTATCTTGTGCTGAAAGAAGGAGGTACTTTGTTATTTCTGTTAGCTTTGCAGTGAATGTCATGTTGTGCAATCAATATGTACTTGATTTCCTGCTGTGGATAGAGAGCTGCTGCCTCAAAACTACCCATTCAGGCATCCAGTAGGAAATCTGTTCAGGAAAAAATAAAAATAATT
This sequence comes from Coturnix japonica, assembly GCF_054131305.1. NCBI lineage: Eukaryota > Metazoa > Chordata > Aves > Galliformes > Phasianidae > Coturnix > Coturnix japonica. The sequence goes on from NC_140702.1 coordinate 36,843,801, forward strand.
TTTAAAAAAATGAACGAACTGGCATAGTCTTTCTTGTTAGCACTCTTATTTGCTTTGCCATGGGGAGACTGACATATGCACATCCACCAATGGTATTCTCCTTTATGCATCTTTGCCAGCTGTTGCTGATGTCTATTTTCTCTTTGGCCTCTTCACAGAATCACAGAATCACCAAGGTTGGAAAAGACCTAAAAGATCATCCAGTCCAACTGTTCACCTATTACCAATAGCTCCCATGAAACCATGCCCCTCAACACAACATCCAGTCGTTCCTTGAACACCCCTCTCCACCACCTCCCTGGGCAGTCCATTCAAGTGCCTGACCACCCTTTCAGAAAAGTAATATTTCCTAATGTCCAGTCTGAATCTCCCCTTCCGCAGCTTGAAGCCTCTTCTCCTGTGTCAGTCTCATAAAACCACCTCGCTATTTCTGTAGCATCAGATTCTTTTTCTTTCGTTTCTTTTTCTTTCTTTCTTTCTTCCTTCCTTTCTTCCTTTCTTTCTTTCTTTCTTTCTTTCTTTCTTTCTTTCTTTCTTTCTTTCTTTCTTTCTTTCTTTCTTTCTTTCTTTCTTTCTTTCTTTCTTTCTTTCTTCCTTTCTTCCTTTCTTCCTTTCTTCCTTTCTTCCTTTCTTCCTTTCTTCCTTTCTTCCTTTCTTCCTTTCTTCCTTTCTTCCTTTCTTCCTTTCTTCCTTTCTTCCTTTCTTCCTTTCTTCCTTTCTTCCTTTCTTCCTTTCTTCCTTTCTTCCTTTCTTCCTTTCTTCCTTTCTTCCTTTCTTCCTTTCTTCCTTTCTTCCTTTCTTCCTTTCTTCCTTTCTTCCTTTCTTCCTTTCTTCCTTTCTTCCTTTCTTCCTTTCTTCCTTTCTTCCTTTCTTCCTTTCTTCCTTTCTTCCTTTCTTCCTTTCTTCCTTTCTTCCTTTCTTCCTTTCTTCCTTTCTTCCTTTCTTCCTTTCTTCCTTTCTTCCTTTCTTCCTTTCTTCCTTTCTTTCTTTCTTTCTTTCTTTCTTTCTTTCTTTCTTTCTTTCTTTCTTTCTTTCTTTCTTTCTTTCTTTCTTTCTTTCTTTCTTTCTTTCTTTCTTTCTTTCTTTTTTCTTTTCCTTCCTAGGCTCTGTTCATGACCACTTCATTAAAACTAAGGAAAAAGCATTATCCTATTAAGCTTTATGATGAAGGCTTTTGGCATCCCATTAGCTCCTTTTGTCACATAACAATTTCTGTACAAAATTACTAATTGAGACTGAGAGGGCTCAGGTAATCTGACATTTTAGATCAAAGGGGATCTCTTTGATGATGTTTCTTGCATCCTCTGCTCAGTCAGGGTCTAGTTCTAAAATTTGCTTGATTGCTTATTACCTATCCAGATGAGTTCTGACTAACTCCAAGAATGGATACCACTGTTTATCTATATCTGTATACATATATGTCATCAGTTGGTTATATAACAATATATAACCAGTTCATACAAGAATGGTTGCTTTTTCTCCCTTGGCTGTGTAGGTAGAAGTATTTTGATAGGAGAGAATGATTTGTGGGTGGCTCTTTCTCCTGAGGATTACCTTCTTGTGACAAGAGTCTGCCCTTCTTTTTGCTTCACTGTTCCTCTTGTAGTCCTTGTTCAGTTTCTATTATGTACACTTCATCTGCTGTAGTGGGACAAGCAATAACCTGCGTTAACTTATGATAGCTAGGTGTGTATCATCTGCCATCAAGAGTATTAGTATAGAAATAAACTGAATTAGAAGGAGACGAGATTAGACAGGAAAGGGGAAACAGCAGTGAAGGTGCCAAACAGCTGGTGAGAGGAGCTGGAAAAGACAACTTTGGGAAAAAAGAAATGGTAATTTTAACTTTTCTGTGATTATGACTCATCTTGAGTGGGCTGTAAATTCCTTTCATGTTTTTCTCCCGCTTTGTGTGAAGAAGGAATTTATACCTTAAAAATACCACTGTGGTTCCTAACCTCAAGAACACTTACAGCTCTGCTGTTTAAATCACTTTTCACAAATGCAGAAGCTAGGATGCCTTTTCCCTAACTGCAAGCACAGCACTTCCACACAGGACTGACTTTATGGAAGACTTATTCCTGGGTGAACTGTGAAAGCACTAGTTAACCATTTTTATACTCTTATTATGTCTGCATTGTTCTAAATGCTCTTTGTCTAACCTGAGCAATCAAGAAATATTGAATGCATATGAATGAGCCTGCTTAGTGGCAATTCTTGGAAACACAGAATCATAGATTTGTTCAGGTTGGAAAAGACCTTAAAGATTATCAAGTCTAACCACAACCTAACCATACTACCCCAACTCTAACAACCGTCTTGCTCCTGAGCACCACATCCAAACAGTTTTTAAACACATCCAGGGATGGTGACTCAACCACCTCCCTGGTGAGCCTATTAACAGCCCTTTCTGTAAATAAGTTTTTCGTGATATCCAACCTTAACCTCCCCAGGTGCAACTTGAGGCCATACAGAAAGCACAGGCTTGCTGTGAATGTTAAATTACAGTTCACAATTACAGAAACAAAATATGCTAATGCTGATCTTAATGTTTTTACTCTGTTTTTCCCTAAAATTAAATGTAAATTTTTAGAAGCTTCCATAGGAAAAGTGCTTACAGTTATTTACTTTTCTTTCTAATTTATCAAAGTGGAATTCTATAGTCAATTAAAAATGACACTTTTCTGAAGGTAGATAAAATAAGGATTATTTTTTTTTCCCTTAGGCTTGAAGATGAGTTAATAGGGACATTTCTGGTCTAAAATGCCATTCCAATAGAAGCATAGAATAGTTTGGGTTGGAGGGGACCTCTAAGATCATCTAGTTCCAAACTCTGCGATAGGCAGGGACACCTCCTTCTAGACCTGGTTGCTCATAAAAGCCATCCTTGCAGGACAGCTTTCCCCAGAACAGACAGTGGGGAAGACCTATGAGGACTCTAGCCCTGCTGTTTGTGGTGTGTTTGTATCAAGATGGAGTAGGTTGGACTAGAGGAGATCTTATGCCTTATTCAACCACTTGTAACTACAGCTGTCATAACAGTCTCACTGTTTCTTGTCTAAATAGACCACATACATTCTACTATAACATTGAGATACATAGAATAAATTTGTTAGTTATCAATTATAAGTCAAAGTTTCTCTGAGGCAGAAACCCTCTTTTTCCAGATCAATGACTGTAGGCCAAAAACTATGCGTGGATACTGTCAGTTAGATAAAGCGTGGCCTAGTAGTTGAAATGTGGTGCTTAATGCAGCTTGTAGACACAGCTGAACAAATTACTCCACAAGCTTCAGGGGTCACTGCAGTGTAAACAGAAAATAGGGGTGACCTATGCTGCGTTCTCAAGACATAATAAATATATTCCTTGTGCTGCTGCTCACCTTCTGCTGAGTCAGGTATTTTAAAACACTGTGGGATTCCTTCTCTGGGCAAAGCTTTTATACTCTAATTTCAAGCGGGATTTTTTTTTTTTTGTTATCATTTAGAGGTTGCATTTAAGTGTGCTTAGAGCCACAAAGTCTTCATGTGGCACAATAAGGGACTGTTTATTAAATTCCTGCTTTCTGCAGCTGGCAAACCCAGCTTCTAGTTCCAGGAAGAAAAATGAAAGATTTTTTAGTGATATGAGCCTTATGTGGCCGTAAAATATATGTAATCTCACTGTGTTTGGTAAAGAGCAAGCAGCTTATGGTGATTGAAGATCTGGGTTACTTCATTAGCCATTGATCTTTTTCATGTCTTATGTTCTTTCTGGGTATATTTATTTGTTGGTTTCATAATTGTTTATTAATTTTAATATAAAACCTGTAGTTTGTTCCTCCTTTCAGTGAAGAAGAAAGGAAAAAAAAATGGAACATGCATCTGTTTTGAGGAGAGTAGAGAAAGTGTGATGAATTCAAATAAGCTCCCCTGAATTATGCATATTTTGCACTCCTAGAAGCTCATGAATAATTGTAGTCTTATGGGCAGGTACTTTTTCTTTGTGTAAAGTGCTCATATTAGACACTAACTGGCCTAATATACAGACTTGACTGTCTGTGGAGACTACTTGCTAAACATATGTTGCAGCATCAAGTAAAGAAGGAACAGTAGTAGTGGCTATCTTAAACAGAATAAAGTAGATAATGAAACTTTCTTTGACTGTCATTTATCGTTATGATTACTGTTTGACTTCTCAGGTTTGGAGCAGGTACCAGCAGGCTTTCAAAAGAGCCACAGAGCCTATTACAGGTTACTGCTGTGCCAAATATGATGTTGCTAGACATATACGTGGGACTGAAGGAAGGGAAATACTAGCAATCTGCTATAGCTTAAACCAGATGGTCAAGTTTATGTTTTCTTCAAAATGCAAACTGTCTCCAGTGAATTCATTAGAACCATATTGTAGCTTTCTTTTTCTAGTATAATTTTAGTGGCTAGGTTAAAAAGAAAAGCCTAGGACTGCCAAACTAATCTCAAGTGCCTGATTATTTTCTCTCTGAAGAGTTTAAACTGTTCAGTAATTCTCTCCTCCCCCACTCTCCTGTTTTTATTATTATTAAGCCAGTGTGTAATCCAGTGAAATATTGGCCTAGAGCATCTAGAAATAGATAATGTTCTGGTTTTGCATGGGAATAATCAAGATGTTTGAAAAGCATGGATCTGTAGTTGTGATGCATTCAGTATTATCATGGGTGGCTCATTTACTGAAGAAGAAACATTTGTCCTAAACATGCTAAACATGTTTTAACATGTCTTCTTCTACATGTGTTTCCAGGCAGCTTTTTCCTGTACCTCTTCTGATATTTTATTAATTTCTTTGCATTAAATATTTGCCAATATTTACACAATTCCTGAAAAGAATGGGTATTCTTTGATCATTTTTTCCCCTTTTTCCTTTTTTTCTTTTCATTTTTTTTTTTTTTAACAAAACAGGACAAAACTGAAGGAATTCTGAGGAACATATTAAATACTGTAAATTAAATTAAATTAATTCTGTTAGAATTATTTCCTAAAGGAAACTCTTAATACCCAACAACATTGATTGTTTTTCACTCAGATGGAAATTTCAGTGAGCAAACATGGAACCATCTGACTATCAACACCCCGATATCTCATGCAAGAGCACCAGATGTTATTTTCTGATCTTTCTGATAGTGACCTTACTTAAAGAAACCAGGAAATCAAATTTTTAATGAAACAGAACAAGCATACACTGGATAATAGGATACTGAAGTCTAATCTGCAAAGGGGCAATGTTAATTTTTATACTTAAGAAAGAACAGGGTAGAAAAAATATCTTTGTAGGATTTTTATCTCTTATCCAATAAAATGAGCTTTTGTCACTTTACCAGGTGAAAGATGAAGGAGCTGAAATCCTGCCATTTACAATGAGAAGAGATTCTCCTGGGGGCTTTTCTCAATATGTGGCAACACACCACTTCCTTAATTTCTTTTAGGAACTCAGGTAGTAAATTGCTTGCAATAAACAGTATGGCTGTTCCCTGGATAAGGAAATATACAGGAGAAAGCTTGATGTGAAGTTAACTGTTGTCAAATGCAGCATAACAACAAGAAATTGAAGTAAATGCATCGCTCATTTTTTCCTGATCTTTTTTTATAAGAAAGTGGTTCTGGAGAATGGAATTTAAATTGATTGTGTCCTCTGAATTAACCAATATGAATTTTGATTCACTGACAAAACATGAAATAAATATATAAAAATTGAAAGTCATATGATAAAGTTTCTATCTGTTTATTTAAATAGATCAGGTACTAATGAAAGCTGTTGAGTGCTAGGAACAGAGTTGCTTTCACCCCCCTTGAGACAAGTACAGCAGCTTTACAAAATATCCTGAAGGTGTCTGTCAGTCTAGTTTAGAATTGGCTACTGTCTGCTATTTTTTTTCCTTACTTGAAAGCCCTTGAATATACAAGGTGCCAAGTTTTGATGTTCCATCTGGATCTTGCAACACAGCATCATCTCTAGACTACTCACAACTGTGTAACAGGCCAAAAATCTGATCTGTATGTTCTGGTAGCAACACATCTGGAAAATACAGCATGGTAGTACCCAGGTCCACATAAACTCTGTCATGTATGTGGGTACCACAATAGCAAGTCAAAGATCAAGGGAGGAACAAGTCATGAGTAAAGTAGAAGAAATGTTGTAACGTAAAATGTATTATATTGAGCATGGCTGATTTTGTTATTATATTATTTACATTATTATTTACAGATGAAACAGTGTTTCCTGAAATGCTTATCTTTTTACAATGGATTTGTACTGTGTGCATATGTGATACTGAGATACAGTTATCCACAGTAGTGTTAAAACAGTGCTTGCTATAGCTGGTACAATGAGTTCATGTTTATAAGAAGTTGTTTTCAGTTGTTTTGGTTAATCAAGAAAGTCCTATGGGCACAAGATAGAAGCATGAGGTAGACAGCACTTTGAAATAAGGGGCATTCCCAGAAGCATATGGGTTTCAAACATGGGGAAGCTGAAAGAGAGATTTTTATTTATTTATTTATTCATTTAAGTCTGTGAGAACATGCATACCTTAAACCTTATAGAAATATTCCCATTAACTTCAGTAAACCTGGAAATCTACCACATTTTCCATTCCATTTAAAAGTCAAAATCAACAGTACTTACTGTATCTTCAGTGCACCCTTAGGACTGTATTGTAGACATGCCTGAAATATTCAGATGTTTTCAAATTGACACAAGAATATTTTTCCTTCTGTTGGAATGTTTTGGTTTGTAAAAGAAAGAAATGCTCCATGATGATGATATACCTTAGATGGTCTAAATTCACTGGAGCACTTATCAACTGATCCAGTTAAACTTTTAGCAGACCTCTATGCTGAAAATGACATTGTGAGCCAGGTCTCATGTTAGAATCTTAAAACAAGCTCTTTTCCAACTGGGTGCTATTTTGAAGCCCAACGAATTATGTTTTAATCAAAACATTGTTGGACTCAGTTCCAAAAAGCAGTACCTCTTCTGGTGTAAGATGTTCACCTGGACACTCTTTGTAGGGAGCCTGTTGCTTTCTCTAGACAGAAGTGTCAGCAAGTATAAGCCAAGCAAAGGCTAGGTTTGCTGTATACCAGGAGATAGCCCCAGGCAACACAAATGCTTTTTCCCACTTAATGATCTTCAGTTTTCACTCTGGCTCTGTAGCCTGCAACTCTTATGTGAAACAGCAGTATAACAAAGACTCTGAAGGCACAGCTAGTGCTTTTCATTTACAACTGTACCCTATGCAACTTCATCCTTCTGCCTTTTTTCTTTCCTGCCAAGAAAAAAAGCGTGAATAGCTAGAATTAGTGCTCCTTGAGTACCAGTTCATTTGCCTAGCAATTTTATTCAGAAAACAGATGGTTCAGTATGTGAAGAGGGCCGGTAAAGACCTCTGTGTGAGGTCCTTGGCAGAGTAATCTCATTCCAAAGATCTAGGTGGCTGGCATTCCCTCCCCCTCTCCTTTAATACAAATTCTTAAGTGTTAAGTCAGGCAGAAAATGAGTCTAGTCTACATTTATCTTACTGAATGGCAGTCAACTACTGCCTAATCTTTCAACACATATTTGTTCAATGGATCAACAAATTGTGTAAGCAGCATGACAGACGGGTTTAGAAATATGTCTGCTTATGTTTGGTTTGTGCTGAACCATTGACCATTTTGTTTGTGAATCCATCATAAATTACATCTCCAGGTTACTCAGTATGAGTGAGGAGGGAAAATACTTGTTCACACTGTGGTGAAAGGCATCTTACACAGCTGTCAGACTCTGGAAGGGAAGCAGAATTGCATCAGTAGTAGTTTGAGCTTTGTTTTACAAAATCTTGTTGGATATGGTTCTCTTTTCACAAGCCTTTTGCTGACTGCAGCATTACTTCTTGTTGGAGATAAATAAGGCAAGAAGCAAGAATAGCTGTTGAGGGTAAACATGTAATAACTTGGGAACAAATGTATGATAGAAATTGTGGGTGTCATTTTAGCTGCATTTGACTAAACAGAGACCAAGCAACAGCAGAAACATATGATGATAAATGACAATATTCAAAGACACCAAATAACATGAAGTGATTTTGTGGAAGGGAATCTGAATATCTGGAATTGGCAATATCTTAGAAAACATATATGTCAGCTATAAATGGAAATGTCCTTCATTATCTTATTGATCATCAGCTTCCTGCATTTCACTTTTATATTTGTTACACAAAAGCACACTTCTAGTAATTTTCAGTCTTTTTTTCAAAAACAGGCTATATAATGGGTGTGCAAGTCATAACATCTGGGGCATGCATTTCTGAAGAGGCTGCAGAATCTTCTCCTGAATGCTGGGACTACACGGGAAGCAGAACTCAGTCCCTATCACTAATACCATACCTTGATACTTTTTCATAGAATCACATAATTGCAGGAGTTGGAAGGAACCTCAAAGGATTGAGTCCAGCATTTCTGATAAAGCAGGAGCCTTGCACAGGTAGGTGTCCAGACAGGTCTTGAATATCTCCGTAGAAGGAGACTCCACGTGGGCCACCTGTTCCAGTTCTCTGTTACTCCTTACCATAAAGAAGTTCTTCCACGTTAGTGCGGAACTTCCTATTTTCAAGTTTTAGTTCATTACTCTTTGACCTATTGTTACACACCACTAAAAAGAGCCTGGCCTCATCTGTTTACCTCTCACCTTCCTTTAGATAGTTGTAAACATTAATCAGATTCTCTCTCAGTCCTTTCTTCCCAAGGCTGAAGAGACCCAAGACACTCAACATTTCCTCATATGGTAGATATTCCAGGCCCTTAATCATCTTTGTGGTCCTCCTCTGGACTCATTCTACAAGATCCCTTTCTTTTTTGAACCAGAGAATCCAGAACTGGACACTGTAGTCTAAAAGTGGCCTCACCAGTGCAGAGTAGAGGGGGAAGACCTGCTGGCCATGCTCTTTTTAATGCACACCAGGATACCATTGGCCTTCTTGGCCGCCAGGTCACACTGCTGGCTCATGGCCAACCTGTTGTCCACCAGCATCTCCAGATCCTTCACCACAGAGTTCTCCAGCAGGAGAGGAACACTGACCTCCCTGACCTCCTGATGCAAGCACTTATTTCTCCTCATGTGCAAGATTTCTACAATTGCTCTTGTCAAACCTCATCAGGTTCCTTCCTGTCCAACTCTCCAGTCTATCTAGGACTTGTTGAACAGTAGGACGGCCTTCAGGTATGTCAGCCAATCCTACTATCTTTGTATCATTAGCCAACCTGCTAAAGGTGAACTCTGTCCCTTCATACAGGTCACTGATGAAGATGTTGAACAGAACCAGACCCAGAACCAACACTGCTAGCTACAGGCCTTTAACAAGACTCTGCCACTGATGATAACCCTCTAAGCTCTGCTCTCAGTCCACCTCATGTCCACTCATTATCCCACACTTTCTAAGTTTCATAGTAAGGACATTGTGAGAAATTGTATCAAATACCTTGCTGAAGTCAAGGTACACAACATCCTCTGCTCTCCTGCCATCTACCCAGCCAGATCTGACACCACAGAAGTCTATCAAATTGATCAAGCATGATTTCCCCTGGGTGAATCCATGGTGACTTCTCTTGATCAACTTTTTCTTTTCTGATTGCTTGAAAATGGCATCTAGAATAAGCCATTCCATCACCTTTCCAGTGACTGAGGTGGGGCTGACTGGCCTGTAGTTTCCTGGATCCTCCTTCTTGCCCTTTCTGAAGACAGGAGTGACATTGGCTGTACTCCAGTCTTCTGACACCTCTCCTGTTTGTCAAGACCCTTCAGAGAGGACAGGGTGCAGTTCAGCAATCACCTCTGCCAGTTCTCTCAGCACATGTGGGTGTATCCCACATGTGGGTGTATCCCACTGGGGCCAATGTATTTGTGTGTGCTGATTTTGGCTAGACACTCTCTGACCAGATCCACCTTGCCCAATGGAAAGTCTTTCATTCTCCAGACTCTCTCTCTTAACTTGAGTGTCTGGTATTCCTGAGGGCTAGTCTTAACATTAAAGACTGAAGAAAAGAAGAGATTCAGAATCTTTGCCTTTTCAGTATCCCTTGCTATCAAGGCACCGGACTCATTTAGTAGGGGACCCATATTTTCCCTGATCTTTCTTTTACTTTTGACATACCTAAAAAAACCTTCCTTGTTATACTTTTCTTCCTTTGCGAGGTTTAATTCCAAGAGGACCTTAGCCTTCCTAGTTGCATCCTTACAGGCCCTGATAAAATTCTAAATTCTTCCAAGGCGGACAGGCTCATTTTTCACATTTCGCGGACCTTCTTTTTCCTTTTAGTTTATCCACAAGTTTGTTGCTCATCCTGGCAGGCTTCTTGCCATCATTTCTTGATTTCTCATTCTTAGAGATGCAGCAATCTTGAGCTTGGAAGAAATGGTGTTTAAGTACAAATCAGCTCTCATGGTCCCTCTTACCTTCTAATAGTCTAGCCCATGGGATACCTCCAAGTAGATCTTTGAAGAAGTCAAAGTTGTCTCTCCCTGAAGTCCAGGATAGTAATTCCACTTACTGCTTTGCTTCTTTCACACAAGATCTTGAACTCCGCCATCTTGTGTAGTTGCATCCCAAGCTTCCTCCAGCCACCACATTCCTTACCAGCCCTTCCTTGTTAGTAAGAACAAGGTTAAGTAACACACTCCTCCTCATTAGCTCCTCCACCACCTACATCAGAAAATTATCAACACATTGCAGGAACTGCCTGAACTGTGTGTGCCTCCCCATGTTTCTTATCCAGCTGATATCAGGATGGTTGCAGTACCACATAAGAACCAGTGCCAGTGATCACAAGGCTACTTCCAACTGTTTGTAAAGGCCTCACCCACTTCCTCCTCCCAATCATGTGGCCTGTAGTATGCACCCACAACACTGCCACCTACGTTAGCCCTTTAATTCTTATCCACATTACTAACTTAAATTCAACTTGCTGCTTACCAGGACTCCTGGTGTACTTTATGCAAAATCTACTTTATTTTTGATGTTATAATGAGCTTATCTCTGTGAATCACTAGTGATTAGCCAGGCTAAACGGTCAACATGAAAGACTACCTAATGGTGATGCTGTTCACTATAAAACTGTTTAGCTGAACATGCTGTCATATATAAATAAAATGCAATAATAAATGCTTTAAGAAGAAAGTTCAGTCAGTATAGTTTACATATTTTTAAAGCAAAAAGAATGGACACGTTCAGAAGCCAATGTTTTTCTCTCATGCAGCTATAATTAAAAGTGTTGTGAATATTTAATATTTTTCTGAAATAATATTTGTACTGAAAGAAAAGGCTATTTGGCCCTTAAAAATACGGGCAATAATGCAAGGAACAACAACAAAAAATATGAGAAACATCTCAGAAACATACAGCATGAGGGAAAGGCTTGAGAAGCTGCACTTACTCAAACTTAGTTTGAAACTGTTTGGTTCTAAATCAGATATAACTTTTCAATTCATAAGACTTCTAATTGTAAATAGAAACAAGAAGAAGAGGAGTTACTTTCCTTGGATATGTTACAACAGCAGGAATCTTCAAATTCAATCCTCTGTATCTGGAAAATGATTCTTCTCACAACTTTCTAATGCATTTCTCTGTAGAAACTAGATTTTCATGATTCTGGCTCTGTTTGGGTGCTTAAGAGATAAAAGGCATGCTGTGAATTGGCCTCTTGTTCTTCTGAATTTGGAGATGCCCTACAGAAAGATGTGCGTTGTCAAGGGCAGGAGTGAGGGGTGGGAGAATTTGAGGCAACTGCAATTGAGTAAAAGGCCTCAGTCTCTTCTTGAATTCCTTCTCAGAACTAATTCTAAAGCCAGAGAAGTATGGAAATTCCTCTAAGAGCATGTCTCCAGGCTGATCAAAATCTCTTAGTAAGATTTGGGATAAATACCTTTAAGTAAATCTTTCACTAGTTCTCTGGTTGTAGCTCTAGTTGCTAAGTATTCTTGCTTAAAGCTATTTTCCTTTCAGCTTAATGTATACAATGCAGTACTTGTTTGTATAATCCCTGAAGTTTTCTTGTGCAATTAGTCCACAGCTTTTTCTTAAGCTTAAAAGCAAACTTGTTCTATAATATTTTCCTCCCCTTATTCTGCTATTTACAAATCTTGGATACAGTCTTTAAGATCAGATAGAAGCAGTGTAATACAGACATCACTGGAAAATACCATGTAATATCAGAGTTATCAAGGGGACAGACAATGAACAACTCTGTTTTTCAAGGGAGTTCAGATTTTACGACTTCAGCTGTGGTCTCTGCTGCTGACTTTGAACATATCACTTAATCACACCGTGTCTCTGTAAAATAATGGTAATAATTCCTTGTTCCATCATTGTTGAGATAAAAGACAGGAGTGTTTCCAGTTGGTCAGGTAGCATGGCAGTGAGGTGGGATACTTGAAATGGATTGAAATTGCATCCTGATTAGCAGACAAAAATTTAGAGTAGCATAATATGAGTCCTTGAAGAACATGCCACTACATACAGTGTTTCCAGCTGTGCACGTAGGAGGTAACATAGGTCTGAAGATGTGGCTTGCCTTGGCCTGTGAGTGAACAAGAGAAAGGCTGGATGTGAGGGAGTGAAGCACTGGGGCAATTTTCTGGTCTACACTGAGGGGAGAGCTGTTATGAGTCACGTCTAGGCAAAGATGAAATGTGTGTATCTTCTTTCCCAAACTTAGATTTATATTTTATTGTTCTGGGCTTTGCTATAATCTTGATCCTTTTCCTTTTGGCATTACTTGTTTCTGTGAGTAATTCTCATCACAGACGTATGGTCATAAACACCAAAATTATCTATGACTAAATCCAGCTAGCTATGGATCTCCTCATCTCTCCTGATAGCCACCTCTGGCCAAAAGTCATCTTAGTGCCAGCTGGCAACTCTCTTCTCTGGTAAATGCAATGGACAAGCAACAGCAGAGCAACCTAAAGATCTTTTGCAGTCTGTAGACCAGGAGAATATGTAGCCAAATATCCACGCCCATGTGCAGCATGATGAGGTGACTCTATATGTGAGGGGACTGCTGCCCATAATGCCTTCTTGGAACGTGAGCATACTGGTTGCATCAACATGCTGTGGGCAGATGTGGGAAACCTGAAAAATAGACGCCACCTTTCCTCTAAAGGAGCTGGGCCAATCAGTAACACAGCTAGAGTAGATCTATTTTTCCAAAGACATCTGAGAGTTGAACTGTGCAAGCAACCTGAGTGGTCTTCTTTGTTCTGATGGTGCTAGTAGAATGTTGCCCTGAGGTGCGGCTAGTGCTGCTGTTAGCCTGCCTCAAGCCAGCTCATCAGGGCAAAATCTGCCTCTTCCCTTGCATTCTGACAGAACAGCAGATGAGTGGGTTCCAGTTCCCCTATTCATTAAATGACAGCTCAGATCTTCAGTTGCCATTACCAGTCTGTCATGGTTTAATAATTTTGTAATTTTTGCTATCAGTATTCCACATCATAACATCATATTAAGCATGAATAATTTTACTGAATCTGCAACTTACAGAAGAAGACTACATCTCCCAGGGAACAACACGATAGGTCACGGGACCTGGACTCTATATTAACTCTGTCGCAGAACAGACTGACGTCTTTCGAGTTCTGGCATTCAGGGGAGTGTGTGGGAGCCTTCAGCCGTTCGCCTAGATTTACAGTAGGCCTCTCGGTTACGGGACTCATTCTCTCTCCTATTTTGCTTGATTCGTTAGCTCAATTTTCAATTTTCAATTATATTGTATTATATTGTGTTATCCTGTATTTCGATATAGTATTTAGTAAATAAGTGTGCCTCCTTAGATCGTTGCCGCTGTTTTCTTTTCCTAATTAACTTTTTCCTTTCGGCCTAGGGCCCCTCCGGGGCCCACGGCCCCTGTCACGGGTGCAGGTGGATTTTTAGTTCAAACCGTGACAGATTTTGGTGGAGGATGCGGGCAAATTGAGTTGCTGTTTTTTTCTGTGTTTTCTCCTGTTGCTCTTTTAGCTTTTAACAGAGCTACGAGTTTTTTTTCCCTGTTAAGGAGCTATCTCGTGTTTGCGATTCTGCACCTGCGAGCTTGACCTTGAAAGTCCAGGCGGACTGCCAATACTCCGGTATATTTTATAAACACTGCTGAGTTTTGTTTTCTTTTACTTTTTTCTCTCTATTGGAGGAAAAAAAATGTTTTCTTTACTAAATTTGTTTTACCAGGGACTGTGTGCCATTGGTTCCTTTTTTGAGACACTCCGATCATATTGGGCCATGTTTAAGCTAGCCACTTTTTCTTATGGAGCTATACAATTGTATAATGGATTGAAAGCATGGTTAGCAATGCTCACTTCGTATCCGCATACAGCTCCAGAGGGAGCAACTAATGCAACTAATTATACAGAAATGGTGATTTTTAAGCGTGCTCCTCTTTCTTTCTATGAATCCTTTATGCAGTTTTTGAATGATCAGTGGGCCACACTCTTAATCTCCCTGATCTTACTGTTGATTATTGTAATAATCTCACTCAGTATCTGGATTTATAACATCCGGAGGAAGTCTTCTCTAGAACCAGAGAATACTGAGTGGCAGGGAGTGTGGAGAGGCTTTGAAGAGATTCTCAAAGGACAGACATCTTCAGTGTTATGGAGCTTCACTCCTGAACACTTGAAGAATCCTGAGAGTTTGATTGCATATTTGAGGCAGGAATGTTGTGGCTCAGGCAGATCTCAGGAGGCACAAATGATTTTGGGCCTAGCTAATGCTTATCGGGCCTTATTCAATACCATTCCTGAGAGGGAAGTTTTTGAAGCTGAGAGAGAGAGTCTCAGGGCCGAGAAGGAGAGTCTTAGAGCTGAGGCAGAAAAACTTTGGACTGAGAAGGTAGAGAGAGAAAAAGCTTTTGAAGCTGAGAGAAAAGATCTTCTGTACCAACGAGACTCAATCTGGTACGAGAAAGAGAGTCTTAGAGCTGACGCGGAAAAACTTTGGGATGAGAAAAGCTCCCTGCAATCCCAACTCAACACTCTCCAGTCCGAGCACAGCGCCCTCCGGTCCGAGCACGACACTCTCCAGTCTGAGCACAGCGCCCTCCGGTCCGAGCACGACACTCTCCAGTCCGAGCATGGCGCCCTCCGGTCCGAGCACGACACTCTCCAGTCCGAGCACGGCGCCCTCCGGTCCGAGCATGACACTCTCCAGACTGAGCGCGATGCCCTCCGGTCCGAGCACGACACTCTCCAGTCCGAGCACGGCGCCCTCCGGTCCGAGCACGACACTCTCCAGTCCGAGCACAGCGCCCTCCGGTCCGAGTACAACACGCTCCAGACTGAGCGCGATGCCCTCCGGACCGAGCACAATGCCCTCCAGACCGAGCACAACATTCTCCAGTCCAAGTATGACGCCGTCCAGTCTGAGTGCGGCACCCTCCACGCCAAGCATGATGCCTTCCAATCCAACTGCGACACCCTCCAGTCCAAGCACAACACTCTTCAGTCTGTGCATAATGCCCTCCGGTCCGAGCATAACGCTCTTCAGACTGAGCACAATGCCCTCCGGACCAAGCACAACACTCTTCAGTCCGAGCATAATGCCCTCCAGTCCGAGCATAACGCTCTTCAGACCGAGCACAATGCCCTCCAGACCAAGCTCAACACTCTCCTGACTGAGCACACTGCCCTCCAGGCCGAGCATAACGTCCTCCGGTTCGGGTACAACACTCTCCAGTCCAACTACAACAGCCTCCAGACTGAGCTTGGTGCTGTCCAGTTTGAGCGGAACGCTCTCCGAGACCAGCTATGTGCCCTCCAGGGTGAGTTGAATGTATTTAACCAACTACCAGGGGCACATGTAGTCCAATTTGGCCAGCCATTGGGGGCACATGTAGTCCAATCTGACCAGCCACCGGGGGCACAGGTAGTCCAATTGGACCAACCATCTGGGACACCAGATACAATGTTGGTTGCCCCTGTAAGAGGGCGAAAGACAAAACAAGTTTCAACTCAGTTAGAGAAAATGCAGAAGGAGTTAGAAGAGCGGAGGGTGTTAGGAGAGCAGGACTCAGGAGACTCAGGGGAGCAGGGGGAGTCAGAAGACCAGAAGAAGTTGGAGGAGCAGAGGATGTTAGAGGGGTATAAGAAGATGATAGAGGAGCAGAAGATGATAGAGGAGCAGAAGATGATAGAGGAGCAGAAGAAGTTAGAGGAGCAGAGAAAGTTAGGAGAGAGGAAAAAGAAGGAGGGTTACCTGGAGGAAATAACACAAGCATCAGGGTCAGGGTCAGAGTCAGAAGAGGAGCCAAAAGCTACTTTTTCTTTACGAGAATTTCTCAAGTCCAAACTTGTAGATGGGGCAGCCTCATCAACACAGTTGCCACCATCAACACCTGGGACTCTTGATAGAGCAAAAGGTGAGCAAAGTATTACGACCATTATTGATCGATCTTTTAAACTGAGTGAAATTCGAGATCTAAGAAAGGATTACACACGTCAGCCAAAAGAAAATATGGTCACTTGGTTACTTCGCTGCTGGGACAATGGTGCCAACAGTGC
Source organism: Coturnix japonica (assembly GCF_054131305.1). Lineage (NCBI taxonomy): Eukaryota > Metazoa > Chordata > Aves > Galliformes > Phasianidae > Coturnix > Coturnix japonica. The sequence goes on from NC_140702.1 coordinate 36,860,337, forward strand.
ATGGCTCGATGGCAGTGAAGCTCGCCAACTGGGTAGCATTTCCAGGGACCCACGTGTGGACAGAGGTATTGGCACATGCCAAAATCGGTCCTACACCCTCTGGAAGCGGATGTTGATAGCGGTAAGAGATAGATTCCCCTTTAAAAGGGACTTGGAGCCTGAGAGAAAGAAATGGACTGATATTGAGAAAGGTATCCAATTTTTGAGAGAAAATGCTCTAGTGGAAATGCTATACAGCCGCGAGTTCAATCGTAATGATCCAGACCAATTACATGATCCCGAAGCAGTCCGCGTTCCACGACAGATGTGGCGTGACTTTACAAAAGCAGCTCCAGAAAAGCATGCCAGTGCACTTGCATTAGTATATGGCAAAGGGGACAGGAAACCCTTTGTGAATGAACTAATTGGCAGACTTCAGGAACTTGAATTATTTATAAGCGCCACAGAAGTTAATCTGTATACTTCAGCCATTGTCAAAATTGTGGAAAGGTTAAACGAAGTGGAGGGAACACAAAATGATATTATTGACAAATTGGCTAATGTGCCTGATGTAGATGAATCCACGGTGGTACAAGATGATGGAAACCAGGATTTCCACAATCGCCTATTGAGGAAGCTAAACAACATGAGTTCCTCTCGACCTGTATCATCGAAAATCTCAACCATTAAAAAGAGACGTCCTCGTATTCAAGCAAATGACGATGATAAGTCACCTCGAATCAACAATGAGACTACACGTCTTGCCTTGTTGCTTTTCCTCTGTAGTCATGGGGAGGACATGAAGAAGTGGTGTAATTCATCCACTTCTGCACTTCAGGCACGAGTGAAAGAATTACAAGGTGAAACAACTACCAAGGTGAACTCTTCCAAGAAGGGGAGAGTTCCAGTTGCTGCAAGTCAACGAGGTAAACAATAGAGGGGCCCTGCCCCCAGCCAGGGGGGGGAAAGGGACAACAGAGTATACTGGACTGTGTGGATTAAGTGGCCTGGCACATCTCAACCACAGAAATATAAAGCCTTGGTGGACACTGGTGCACAATGCACCCTAATGCCCTCAAGTCACCAAGGGACACAACCAATATATATCCATGGAGTGACTGGGGGTTCCCAAGAATTGACTATGTTGGAGGCCGAAATAAGCCTCACTGGTAAAAACTGGCGAAGGCACCCTATTGTGACTGGTCCAGAGGCTCCATGTATACTGGGAATCGATTACCTTAGGATGGGATATTTCAAGGATCCCAAGGGGTATCGATGGGCCTTTGGGATAGCTGCTGTTAACGCAAACGGCGTTAAGCAGTTGTCAGCTTTACCTGGTCTGTCAGATGATCCTTCTGCTGTGGGGTTGCTCCAGGTAAAAGACCAAGAGGTACCAATTGCCACCAAAGTGGTTCACAGACGGCAGTACCGCACCAATAGGGACTCATTGCTCCCCATTCACAAGCTAATTCGCCAATTAGAAAATCAGGGAGTGATGAGCAAAACGCACTCGCCTTTTAACAGCCCCATATGGCCAGTGCGTAAAACCAGTGGGGAATGGAGGCTGACGGTAGATTACCGTGGCCTGAATGAAGTCACACCTCCATTAAGTGCTGCTGTACCAGACATGCTAGAACTCCAGTATGAATTGGAGTCAAAAGAAGCTAGGTGGTATGCCACCATTGATATTGCCAATGCCTTCTTTTCCATCCCATTGGCTGCAAAATGTAGGCCACAGTTTGCTTTTACCTGGAGAGGTATTCAGTATACCTGGAACCGTTTACCCCAGGGGTGGAAGCACAGCCCAACAATTTGCCATGGATTGATCCAAGCTGTTTTGGAACAGGGTAATGCTCCTGAACACTTGCAGTATATTGATGACATTGTAGTGTGGGGCCATACAGCAGCAGAGGTTTCCAAGAAAGGGAAACAGATAATCCAAATTCTTTTGAAAGCTGGTTTTGCCATTAAGCGCAGCAAGGTGAAGGGGCCTGCCCAGGAAATCCAGTTCTTAGGCATAAAATGGCAAGATGGACGTCGTCACATCCCAGCAGATGTGATTGACAAAATCACTGCTATGTCTCCGCCCACAAATAAAACAGAGACCCAATCTTTTCTGGGAGTAGTGGGCTTTTGGAGAATGCATGTCCCAAACTACAGCCACATAGTGAGCCCTCTCTATCAGGTAACACGGAAGAAGAATAATTTCTCATGGGGTCCTGAGCAGCAGCAGGCTTTTGAGCAGATAAAACAAGAAATAGCCCGTGCTGTGGCCTTGGGGCCAGTACGGACGGGACAGGATGTGAAGAACATCCTCTACACTGCTGCTGGAGAGAAAGGTCCCACCTGGAGTTTGTGGCAAAGAGCCTCAGGAGAGACCCGAGGCCGACCCCTAGGATTTTGGAGTCGAGCATATAAAGGGTCTGAGGAGCGCTACACTCCGACTGAGAAGGAGATCTTAGCCATGTATGAGGGGGTTCGGGCTGCTTCTGAAGTAGTTGGGACAGAGGTTCAGCTTCTTCTAGCACCTCGCTTGCCAGTAATTAACTGGATGTTTAAAGGACAGGTTCCCTCCACCCATCATGCTACTGATGCCACTTGGAGTAAGTGGATTTCATTAATTACTCAACGAGCTCGAATGGGAAAACTCAGCCGTCCTGGAATTCTAGAAGTGATCATGGACTGGCCTGAGAGTAAAAAAATTGAAATACCACCTACAGAAGAGGTATCACGTGCTAAAGAGGCACCACCATACAATGAGCTACCAGAAAACGAAAAGAAATTTGCCCTATTCACAGACGGATCATGTCGTATTGTAGGGAAGCATCGCAGATGGAAAGCTGCTGTATGGAGCCCCACACGACAAGTTGCAGAGGCCACTGAAGGTAAAGGAGAATCAAGTCAATTTGCAGAGGTAAAGGCTGTTCAGCTGGCTTTAGATGTGGCTGAACGGGAGAGGTGGCCAATGCTTCATCTTTATACTGATTCATGGATGGTGGCAAATGCCTTATGGGGGTGGTTGCAACAGTGGGAAGATGATAATTGGCAACGAAAGGGTAAACCTGTTTGGGCTGCTGAACTGTGGAAAGACATTGCTGCCCGAATAAGGAACATTGTTGTAAAGGTGCGCCATGTAGATGCTCATGTGCCTAAATGTAAGGCTACTGAAGAACATAAAAATAACCATCAGGTTGATCGAGCTGCCAAAACTGAGGTGGCTCAAATAGACTTGGACTGGCAGAACAAGGGTGAATTATTCCTAGCTCGGTGGGCCCATGAGACTTCAGGTCATCAAGGAAGGGATGCAACATATAAGTGGGCCAGAGACCGAGGGGTGGACTTAACCATGGACGCTATTGCTCAGGTTATTCATGATTGTGAAACATGCGCCATAATTAAACAAGCCAAGAGGATGAAACCTCTTTGGGGGGAAGGGCGATGGCAAAAGTATAAATATGGAGAGGCATGGCAGGTTGATTATATCACCTTGCCACAATCTCGCAATGGTAAGCGTTATGTACTCACCATGGTGGAGGCGACCACTGGGTGGCTCGAAACATACGCAGTACCCCATGCTACCGCCCGAAACACCATATTAGGGTTGGAAAAGCAAATCCTGTGGCGGCATGGCACTCCAGAAAGAATTGAATCAGATAATGGGACCCATTTTAAAAATTCCCTTGTAACCACTTGGGCCAAAAATCATGGCATCGAGTGGATTTACCATATTCCCTATCATGCACCAGCTTCTGGTAAGATTGAACGATTCAATGGGTTGTTGAAAACTATGTTGAAAGCAATGGGTGGTGGAACGTATAAAAATTGGGAGAACCATTTAGCAGAAGCCACCTGGTTGGTCAACACTCGAGGATCTAGTAATCGTAATGGTCCTAACCAATCCAGCTCCCTACGTACTGTGGAGGGAGATAAGGTTCCTGTAGTACACATAAAGAGCGTGTTGGGAAAGACGGTTTGGGTCCTTCCAGCATCTGGAAAGGGCAAACCTCTCCGGGGTACTGTCTTTGCCCAGGGACCTGGGTGCACGTGGTGGGTGATGGACAAAAATGGGAATGTCCAATGTGTACCACAAGGGAATTTGATGTTGGGGGAGTGCAGCCAATGATTTTCCTGTAGATATATAGGTAGAGTCTCAGAAAATATTTCAATTAGGTACAGAATAGTTCAATTAGGTATAGGACTTAAGATAGAGTGGATTAATGTTAAGGAAACACTTTTTCTCTATATACCTTAATTAGGCATTCTGTAAGCAAGTTTCCATCTGGACTCTATATCCTGCACTGGCCATGCATGTGTAGAGCACACGTGGAAAGAAGTATAAGTCAAAAGGAAAGCTTCTGTGGTGGCTGGGAAAGGATGAGTGCACCTTGATGTGGGGGACGCCCTACTAGCGCTGCCTTTCCCCTCTACCGCTGACATGTTTTCTTTTTCCTGGCAGTTTTGCCATTTTCTCAAAATTAATAAATAGTAGGTTAGGTTATAGAGTTTTGTTCTCAACTTAGGGATTTGTATGGAATAAATATAAATTGTTGAGAAAAAATAAGGTTGCTGATTATTCACAATTATACATATGAGTGTGTATGTATGTATAAACATAATGTAATGATGTAGAATAAGGGGTGGAATGTCATGGTTTAATAATTTTGTAATTTTTGCTATCAGTATTCCACATCATAACATCATATTAAGCATGAATAATTTTACTGAATCTGCAACTTACAGAAGAAGACTACATCTCCCAGGGAACAACACGATAGGTCACGGGACCTGGACTCTATATTAACTCTGTCGCAGAACAGACTGACGTCTTTCGAGTTCTGGCATTCAGGGGAGTGTGTGGGAGCCTTCAGCCGTTCGCCTAGATTTACAGTAGGCCTCTCGGTTACGGGACTCATTCTCTCTCCTATTTTGCTTGATTCGTTAGCTCAATTTTCAATTTTCAATTATATTGTATTATATTGTGTTATCCTGTATTTCGATATAGTATTTAGTAAATAAGTGTGCCTCCTTAGATCGTTGCCGCTGTTTTCTTTTCCTAATTAACTTTTTCCTTTCGGCCTAGGGCCCCTCCGGGGCCCACGGCCCCTGTCACGGGTGCAGGTGGATTTTTAGTTCAAACCGTGACACAGTCTTATAGCTTTTGGGGGGAAGTAAATAAGCTCATGAAGTGTGGTCTGGCCCCTCTGTTAAACATCTGAAGCACCAAGAACAAATTATACAACTAATGTGTTATGTAGGCATTTCTAAGGATAAGAAAGAATTTCTATCTTATCTTATATCTTATCTTATATCTTATCTTATATCTTATATCTTATCTTATCATCTTCTGAGTATAAAAAAAGAATTTCTAAATAAATTTTCTATCTCAAAAATTTGAGATAGAAAAAGTAATAAAATCTTGTGTAGTCCACTCTCCTGTTGGCTTAAAATAGCTTTCTTTCTCCGGTAGATGTAGCAGACTAATTGCACTATTTTTTTTTTTGAAGGCAACTAAGTGCTGTATTCAGCTAGCAAGTGAGGGGAGGAGAGCAAAATAAACAATAGAAAGATAAAAGTTACATTTGCCTGCACACCATAATCATTGTATTGTGCGTTTCTAGAATTGTATGTTTGCATGGTGATCTGTAGGTTATTGCAGCTGTGCTCCGAGACAACAATGAAATGAAACTGATAAGTATGTAAACTGGAAGAAAGTATAATGAACCAAGATCTTTTTCAGCACAGTAGATATTTCTGCTTTCTGCTTTTCCACTTCTGATTTTATGCTTTCTGTCCACTTGCTTTCTTTGCAAGCAGAAAGGAATTGCTTATGCAAGACAACTGAGTTCCTGTCAGCAAGGAGCTGCCAGACACCATTGCTTTCTGCATGGCAAGGGCCCTGACATGGAGGGGCTTGGGCCAGAAGCAGTGGTGTTACACCCTGCAATTATAAAGGTGAACTCTGGGAAGCTCAGCTCCCAGGAGTGCTGTGAACAGAGCAGGCAAATCTGCTGGAGTGTAGCACTACAGTTTGCACAGCAGGACAAGCAGGGAGGGTATTCCTCCCCAATTGAGAGATCAGCTCACCTATCTGCTGCCTCCCAGAGAACAAACCTGGACAAAATCTGCATTAGGTAGAAAACTCTTGAAAAAAAATAATAAAAATGTGGCTACCCAGGCTGAGCAACTGCCCAGAAACATGGCTGTTCAGGTCTCCAGCTGCAGGGAGCACCTGAGCCTGTTGCTGCCATTTGAGGGTGGCAGAGATACCACCTCACAAGGTATGAGCAGGTGGAAGATCTGCTCAGAGTAGTGGCAGAGCTCAAGGAGGAGATTTAGGGGCATTGGGGAATATGAACAGGATATAGGCTGATGGAGCAACTCTCCATCATACCTATGAGAAAGGCACTGGAGTGATGCACAGCATGTAGTGGTGGATCCCCTGCCCAGTCACCAGTGGGCAAATCCCGTCCCTCCCTACCTTGCCTTCCCAGGTGCCCTTACACAACAGATTTGAAGCTCTGGAACCTGAGGAGCAGAAAAGGAACAATGTGGTGGAAGATCCACCCAGGAGGTTGTCTAGGGCAAGGAATTCAACTCCATCTCTCAAGACTACCTCTGCCAAGAATAAAAGAAGGGTAATTGTCAGAGGCAGCTCCCTTTTGAGGAGGCTATTTGTTGGCCTTACCATACCTGTACGGAAGTATACTGCCTTCCTTAGGCCTGGGTCAGGGACATTATGGGGAGACTCCTTAGCCTGATTTGTTTTTCTGATTATTTTCCCTTGCTGATAGTTCAGTTTGGCAGTGATGAATTTGCAGAGAGAAGCCTGAGATAGCAAAATTACAAAATTATTAAACCATGACAGGGCTATCCAAAGAGACTTCGCAGTCTGGGGTAGTTAGTGGAAGGAGTGGGAGTACAGGTGGTGGTGTTTTCCCCCATCCCTTCAGTTGCAGTGAGGGATACTGAGAGGACCAGGAAAAGCCCATCCAATAAATACTTTACTAAGAGGTAGGTGGCACCACAAAAATTTTGTCTTTTTCAACCACAGGGAAGTTTACTCAGAACCTGATCTGATCATTGCTGATGGTGTCCACCTGGGTCAGAGAGAGAAAAGAAATCTGTCTCAGGAGTTGTCTGGTCCCATTGACAGGGCTTTAAACTGTGTTTGAAGAGGGAAGAGGGTAATAGCAAGCCTACTGGTGACAAGCATGGGACAGCAGAACTATGATGGTAAAAGCAACAAGGATACAAAAGGTAAACACTTCGAAGGAATTAAGGAGTTATCCTCCAAGAAGGTGACAAGACCAGCTGCTTGGCTGAAGTGCTTCTACAACAGTGCACACAGCTTGGGAAACTATCAGGAGGAGCTGGAAGCCACTTAAAAACCATGATGTAGTTGCCTTCACTGAAACCTGGTGGGATGATTCCCATGACTGAAATGTGGCTATTGATGGTTACAAGCTGATCAGAAAGGATGCATAAGGAAGGAGGGGAGGAGGTGTTGCCCTTCATATCAAGGAAGGAATAGAGTGTGATAAGCTGTCCCTGAAGAATGGCCATGAGCAAATCAGAAGCCTAAGGGTGAGAGTTAGAGATCAAGGTAACAAAGACAGTCTTATGGTTGAGTTTTAGTAAAGGCTACCTGATGAAAAGCCCATTGATGGAGCTTTTTTTTTTTTTTTTTTTTTTTTTTTTTTCCCAGCTAGAGGAGGCATGACAATTGCAGATTCTCATCCTGCTGAGTTACATCAGCCACCATAACATATACTGGAAAAGTAGCATGGAGAGCTGTAGGCAATCCAAGAGGCACCTGGAATGTATCTTGGATAATTTCTTGAGCTAAGTAATAGATAGCCCCAGCCAGGGGCATACAGTGCTGGACTTATTGCTCAACGACTGTAGTGAACTGATTGGTGACATCAGGATTGGAGGCTGCCTGGGCTGTAGTTACCATGTAATAGTGGGGTTCATACACTTGAGGAATATTGAACAGCCAAAGGGTAAAATCAGGAAGCTTAATTTTAGGAAAGCCAGCTTGAAGACCTCTTCAGTGAGTCATGTCAAGTTCAATTCTTCAGTCAAGAAAATTCCCTGGGAATTTGTCCTGAATGACAAAGGAGAAGAGCAAGGCTGGCAAAACCTTTCCTTAGGCCACAAGAGTTCTCCATCCCCAGGTGGAGGAAGGCAGGAAAGGAAGGCAAGAGACCAACATGGCTGAACCACAGGACTTGCTTGTCAAACTAGAAAGCCAGAAGAAAATGCACTGGCAGTAGAAGCAGGGACATGTAACCTGGAAGGAGTGTAGGGTTGCTACTAGTCCCTGTAGTGTTGGAGTCAGGAAAATCAATTGGAACTGAACTTGGCAAGGGGCATAAAGAAGAATAAGAAAGATATATCAACTCAAATATAAGATGTAAGACAGGTATATCAACTGCAAAAGGAAAGTGCAGAAGGGCATACTCCACCTAGGGAGTAGGCTAGTAATAACAGACAAGAAGGCTGATGTACTCATCAACTTGTTTGCCTCAGTCTTCACTGTCAGCTTCTCTACACAAAGCTCTTGAGTGGACGGTTCAGAAGGCAGGAAACAGCAGAGCAGTATCCCACCTGCTGTGAGCAAAGATCAGGTTTGTGACCACCTGAAGAACCTGAACATCCACAACTATACTGGTTGCAATGAGATGCATCCTAGAGTCCTGGGGGGTGTAGCTGCCAAGCCACTCTTAATGTCATGGCAGTCCAGTGAATTGCCTGGTGACTGGAAAAAATGCAGTGACACATGCATTTTTAAGAAGGGACCCAGGGGACTACTGTATCTCAGTGCCAGGGGTGGTCATGGATCCTCATGCAAGCTATGCTAAGGCATATGGAAAAGTGGAACATGATTTGGGATAACCATCATCACTCCACCAAGGGAGCGTTCTGTCTGATCAGCATTGTTGCTTTTTAGGATGACATAGTTGTGTCAGTGAACAAGGGAAGAGACACTAGTGTCATCTATTTGGACTTGAGTAAGGCCTTTGACATAATCTCCCATAATATCCTTCTCTCCAAGCTGGAAAGACATGGATTTGATGGGTGGACTGTTTGATGGATGAAGAACTGGTAATGAGATCATACGCAGAGTGTCACTGACTGTAAGTCTGGATGGAGATTGGTGACAAGTGGTGGCCGTCAGGGGCCAATGCTCTTTACCATCCTCATAAATGACATCAACAGTGGAATCGAGTGCACCCTTAGCAAGTTCTCAGTTGATGACAAGCTGTGTGGTGTGGTTGCATACTATTTAGAGATATCTAGCAGACATGAGTAGAGGACTCAGGTGAAATTCATGAGGTTCAACAAAGCCATGTGCAAGATCTTGTACCTGGTTTGTGGCAAACCCCACTACACGTAAGGATAGATCACAGCCCTGCTGAAAAGGATTTAAGAGTACTGGCGGATGGCAAGCTGGATATGGGTCAGCAGTGTGCCATCACAAATCAGCGAGCTAACCATTCTGGGGGCTGCATCAAAAGAAGCATGGCTAACAGAGGCTCTGATCCTGGGCCTCTACTTTGCACTGGTGAGCACTCACCTGGAATACTGCATCCAGATGTGGAGATCTCAGGACAGGAGAGATGTTGATCTTTTAGAGCCTGTCCAGAGGAGGGCCTCAAATATAAACCAAGGGATGGAACATTTTCCCTCTGATGACAGGCTGGGAGACCTGGGGCTTTTCAGCCTGGAGAAGTGAAGGCTCTGAGATGACATGATAGTGGTCTTCCAGAATCTAAAGGTGTGGGAATACAAGAAAAGCGGTTCAGAGCAGCAGCTGTGGAGCAAGATAAACAGCATGGGAACCAAGGACGCCCAACGTGGGGCAAATCAACCCGCGGCTGAGCGAGCCCGGTCCGGCAGCGTCGCCCGACTGAACTTCGGAGAGACTGTTTCGCGCGCACCCGCACCGTTCTGCAGGACAGAAGGTGAGCAGTCGGGAACTATGGGGAGCTCACTAACGAAGGAGCAGAAAGTAAATCTCGAAGCATTGCGGTCAGTGTTACCGTATCAGGATAAGACTGTGTCTACTAAAGCATTAGCTACTCTTCTTAAATGGATAAGCAAAAATGTCCCTGAATTTCCAAAAACTGAGTTCTCTCTCGATGGAGAACTTTGGGACAAAATCGGCTCAAAACTCTACGAGGCTTCTCTCGCTAAAGACAGAAAGGCTGCTAAGCTGTTGCCCGTTTGGAGCCGGATAATGGAAGGGATTAAGCAATCACGACGGGAAAGAATTTATTCCGACCATTCCCTGCCGCCCTCCGTCCCAACCCCGCCGCTGCCTCTCGCTGCGGGAAGCGGCCCGTGCCCGGATCCGACTGGCGGCTCCGACCCCCCCCCGATTCGGGGAGACGAGGGGCCGCGGCCGCCCCCCTTCGCGCTCCCGCCGTTCGCTCCTCCCCCGACTTTCGCCGCATTGCCGCCCTCTACGGCGCCCTCGCCCTTCGCTCCGCCTACGACGTTCGTCGCGCCGCTTCTGCCCTCCTCCCCCCCCACGTCATGCGCTGCTGCGTCTGTGCAGTCGGCGTGTAACGTGGTTAAAGACACGGGCGGATCGAAACCAGGGGATCGTTGTGACCCCGGTCCAGAAGATCCAGAAAGAGAATCGGACGCATTTCCTCCTGATGATACTTTGAAGGAAGCAGGAATGACAAATTTCCCTACAGCGTACTGTGATGTCTTAGAGCAATGCAAAAAAGAAACAATATTAAGAAGTGATGCTGACACGTTGCAGACCTTTCCTAATCAGGTCCCCCGTTTGGAATCTCTGCCTTATGAGGCAGTGAAGGAGCTAAGGGAGTCAGTGAGAACATTCGGAGTTCAGTCAGCCTTTCCATACAATCTTTTGGTTACAAACAGTGACAGTTACGCTATGACCCCTCACGATTGGAAAACTGTGTTAAGAATGATCCTCTCTCATAGTTTCATAGTTTGGTGCGGGTTGGAAGGGACCTTAGAGATCATCGAGTCCAGCCCCCGGGATTCGAGCCTCTGTGTAGCAGAGCGGCACTTCTACCACTTGCGCCACAGGGGGGATTCGAACCCCGGGCCCCAGTGTTGCAAGGCAGCGTCTTTAACCACTGCGCCACCGGGGCACACTCTCCTATGCAATACACCGTGTTTATGACTGAATATCAGCTACATAATTTGACTGATAGCTCTTTGCCTCAGACTCGGACAAATCCATGTGGCACAGCACCTCTTCAACTGTGTCAGACAGATGTCACTCACGTTCCTGAATTTGGCCGTCTAAAATATGCACATGTAACAATAGATACTCATTCTTCTTACGTATTTTCCACAGCACATACAGGTGAATGCAGTCTCAAGATTTAGAGTTTAAGGCATTAGCTAGGATGTTGTGTGCTTCTTCTATTTTAGTAATAGATCAGATGTGTATTAAACAGGATTTGATCTAATCAATGCTAGAATCTACAGGAATAGCTCTTTTAATGTTTTAGTACTGTTTGGTTATGATGTTATTAGCCTATTAATTAGCTTTTCTTAATTTGCAAAGACAAAACCTGGAAAGGAATCCCAGGCAAAGAGATGACCCTGTATCATAGAACGGATACCTCTTTTACATCCAATTAATTGGGATCTGAAAATATAACCATGCATCATTTTAGACAAAAGTGCACGCTAATAGAACTAAATTTGATGGTTTATTCTGTTTTCCGAGCAGGTGTTCCACTTGGGCTCTATATCACGCACTGGCCATGCGGATGTGGTGTACAACTGGAAGAAATCCTTCAGACCCTGAATGCAGGAGAGAATCTGTGATGGGTGAGAGAGGAAAGGTGCACCTTGAAGCAGGGGACGCCCTGCTGGCACTACCTGTCACATCCACCACCAACATGGCTTGCTGTTTCTCAAGGGCCAATAAGTAATAATGCCCTTAGTGATACTCTAGTACATTTTTCCTCTAAAATTGGTTCTATTTGACATGCTATTCCATTAAATTGTGCGATCATTAATCAGTTATTAGCCCAGATAACTCAGTTGGTAGAGCATGGTTATGAACATCTTAGAAGCATTTACTGCACAAATTTTAGTGGTCATTAAAATTCAATATATCAGAGTATATAAAAATTGAAGCCTTTTCCTGATCAGTTATGGATTAACACAATGGGACCCTCATGGATTTATTTTCAGGTTGCAGAAACTTAGGTTGCAGTACAAACATGTTTGTTCTTTTTAGTGGGTTTAACAGTAATGTTGTTATGTTGTATTTGACTTGTCTCTTTTTTCACTTTTAGAGTATTGTCAATCGAGGCCTTGATTGAGTTATAATGATTATGTTATTAATATAAATAGTGTTATTATTTTATAGTATGGTAGTAGCTTGTCAATAAACAAAAAAGGGGGAATTGTGGGAATACAAGAAAAGCGGTTCAGAGCAGCAGCTGTGGAGCAAGATAAACAGCATGGGAACCAAGGACACCTCTGCAAGGAGAAGAAGAGTCTCACAGCTCTGATTGGTTATGTGCCTGCATGGACAGTTGAAAAGTGTTTTGTAGAATGCTTTGTTGACATGTAAGGTGTTTGGGAAAGTTGTAAGGGCAGATGGGAAAGTTAGAAAATAACAACTTGTGAAGGTATATAAGGGATGTGAGAACTTGTAATAAACGATTTGGATCGTTCACATCTGAGTCCGTGCCGAGTCGCTGCATAAAGGTGATGATAAAGAAGAATGGGATGGACTCATTAGCAGGGTCTCTCATGACAGAACGAAGGGAAATGGTTTCAAACTAAAAGTGGGGGATTTAGATTGGATATAACAAAGTTTTTACAATAAGAGTAATGAAGAGGCTGCCTTGATAGGGGATGGAAGCCCAGCCCTTGATGCAATCTGGTCAGGCTGGATCTTCTGACCGCTGTTCACTGCCTAGAAGTTGGATTAGATGACCCTTAACAGTCTCTTGCAACTCAAAAGATTCTGCTATTCTATGATACTTGTATTTCCAAATTTTTTGCAAGCTCAACTGTCAGCAACAGTGTTGCTAGTTTACATAAGATAATTTAGAGAAATGCTTTTGGGCTGAGGTTGCACATATGAATATATGAAATGAGGTGTTTCTTATTTACCTATCATAAAAACAGATTATAGTTGTTTCTGCATTGTATGATTCTGTAATTCCGTGATATCACAGAATCATAGAATCACAGAATTGTAGGGGTTGGAAGGGACCTCTAGAGATCATCGAGTCCAACCCCCCTGCCAAAGCAGGCTCCCTACACCATGCCACACAGGTAGGCGTCCAGGCGGGTCTTAAATATATCCAGAGAAGGAGACTCCACCACCTCCCTGGGTAGCCTGTTCCAGTGCTCTGTCACCCTCACTGTAAAGAAGTTCTTCCGCACATTTGTGTGGAACTTCCTATGCTGTACTTTCATCCCATTACCCCTAGTCCTATCCCCACGCACTACTGAAAAGAGACCAACCTCACCACTAAGGCTCCCACACCTCAGGTATTTATAAACCTGGATCAAGTTCCCTCTCAGCCTTCTTTTCTCAAGGCTAAACAGACCCAGTTCCCTAAGTCTCTCCTCATAGGGGAGATGCTCCAGGCCCTTCACCATCTTAGTGGCCCTCCGCTGGACTCTTTCCAAGAGATCCCTGTCTTTTTTGTACTGGGGAGCCCAGAACTGGACACAGTATTCCAGATGAGGCCTCACCAGGGCAGAGTAGAGGGGGAGGATCACCTCCTTCGACCTGCTGGACACGCTCTTTTTAATACACCCCAGTATGCCATTGGCTTTTTTGGCTACAAGGGCACACTGCTGGCTCATGGTCAATCTGTCGTCCACCAGGACGCCCAGGTCCCTCTCAGCAGAGTTCCTCTCCAGCAGGTCTTCATGCAATTATTTCTACCCAGGTGCAAGACTCTACACTTGCTTTTGTTAAACCTCATCCGGTTTCTTACTGCCCTGCTCTCCAGCCTGACCAAGTCTCGCTGAATGGCAGCACAGCCTTCAGGCGTGTCAGCCAATCCTCCCAGCTTCGTGTCATCAGCAAACTTGCTGAGGGTGGTCACTATCCCCTCATCAAGGTCGTTAATGAAGATGTTGAACAAGACCGGACCCAGTACAGACCCCTGGGGGACGCCGCTAGTTACAGGGTAATGTATAATGGTTTAATTGTTAGTGGTCTTTAGATTTATAATCTGGTAGATTTTTTAATGACAGGCTTTTGCTATCTGAGATGACAGCTTTCTTTAGCAGTGCACTAGTATTTGAGAGATAACTGCATTTCATACCAGTTTAATCTGAGGAAACAACCAAGTAGGCTGAGGTACAGTATACACAGAATCACAGAATCACAGAATGACCCGCGTTGGAAGGGATCTCAAGGATCATGTAGTTCCAACCCCCCTGCCTAGCAGGGCCACCAAACATACACATTTACTAGATCAGGTTGCCCAGGGCTCCATCCAACCTGGCCTTGAACACCGCCAAGGACGGAGCATCCACAACCTCTCTGGGCAGCCTGTTCCAGGGCCTAACCATTCTCCTAGTGGAGAACTTCCCCCTAACATCCAACCTAAACCTTCCCTCCTTATAGACATTAAAAACAAACAAACAAAATCAAGAATCTGATGGATGCTGATATCAGTATTTTTCAGGGTGGAAAGGCAAACTGAAGAATGATAGAGGAGAAGGAAAAAAACAAAACAAAACAAAACAGAAGAACACGGGCATGTAATTAGTTAATTCATGTTTGCAGATATTTGTTGCTAAGTCCTCCAAAGGACACCAAGTGTCATCTTGCTGGAGGCAAGCAATATCTGAGTATATTCTAATTTCAGTAATCAGATTTTTAATTTGTTGGGGTTTTTTAGTGACTAAAGTATGAAGTATTTTGAACCTGAGATTATCATTTTGAATAAGCAAGAACAATTGCATACATTTTGATGATACTGTTAAGAATAGCTACTCCTCAAAATGATATATATTTTATATTATACATTCTTTATATATTAAATCTATATATATATTATTTAAACATATAATTACTTAATGTGACAAAGAAAATAGTAGTAAACAAAAAGCCATACTTAAGTGTTCAGTGTAGAAAAAAACAAAATAAGAACTCCCCAGCCTTCCAAACAGTGCATCTATAATACATGTTCTGGAAAGATACTTAACAGTGCAAAAGTGTATTTGTATTTCTGATGTGGAAAATGTTTTACCAGTTTACCTCTCTAGTCACCACCAATGCACTCTCAGCTTGGACAATTTGAAGACAAAAGATCTCTTAATACAAAGGTTAACACCTAAAATGCAGTTTTGACCAGGCCCTCTGACATACTGTTCTGTTTGATTGCTGTCTACCTTTCTGTCATTCTGAGGCAGGTCTTAGCTGTGCCAATGCCTTATTCCTACTAATCTGAGAAGTTTCTGCAGTTTACAGTGATGGCATTTGCACTTAATGGGTTAAAATGCTAGTGCCTGCTTATCTCTTGTAAATTTTAAGGTTGAAGATCTGTAAGGTCACCATGCACAAAAAGAAGCCAAGGGACGGAGTGGTGAAAAGGTGGCTTTATTTTGGCTAAAGTTTGTGGGAATAAGCAGATAACAATTTCAGAGCATTATCTTGAAGGCTGCAGTGCCTGGAGTGAGGACTTTTGCTTTGCTAACCATTAAATTAATATTAAAGTTAACACCGTTCAGTACTCTAATTATCTCTAAGTACATGCTAAACACATATGACTGTAGTACTCAACTCTCCACCTAAACCACGTTAAATGTCACCCCAGGGAAGAAAGCAGCTAAGGTTAGAATAAAAGGGAAAGTACATTGGAGAAAAGGGGAGGAAGAGAGAAGAGAAAGGGAGACTAAAGGAGTGGAGAGAGAGAAAGACAGTAGTTGGTTTTTTTTTGCAAAAAGAATGTGCTTCCTATAACTACTCTCCTAGCAAATTTCATTATCTGTCCCACAGAATTCTAGAAGAGAGCTGTAGCATATTCAGTTTGAAGATGTGGAAGTTTAAGCCACTTCTTATCCCTTGCATACTTGAGCTGAGAATAATGTACTCTGAATGCACATGGGCACAAAGTCTTTGTTCACTGAAGACTATTAATAAGGTGTCAGAACAACTTACAGCTGATTCTGTCATTTCTTTTTACATCTTCCTTCCCACTATCAGAAATAGAAACCAGTTCTATTTTAACTGACTTCTGAATCTAGATTGCTTTCTGATGTTATGTAGCATTTTACATTTGGAATAATGTTCTGGGATATGATGGCTAGTGGGTAAAGAAAAAGAAAAATCAAGTATCCTCCAAAGGAACTCTCCAGTGCAGATCTTATAACAACTTCTTAGCTCCCTTGTGTGTATTACTTCTCTACCTAGTTCCAGTGCTGGAAAATTGTATATATTGGATAATGCCTTGTAATATGGCATTAGGAGAAAATGATTTATTTAAAACTTTAACATATTGTATGCATCTTCTCTCCTGTGTAATCTTCTGTGCTTGCTGCATGTAGTAAATGTGCATCAGTCCTCTCTGACCTGAATAACAGTGCAGATGTTTATTAGAAAAGTATGTGCTACTCACTGTGCACACAGGATTTTCTTGAACAGAAGAAAATGTGTCTTGTATCTCTCTAGGGAGAGACTCTTTATCAGGGAGTGAGTGCAGCAACGGGACAAGGGGACAAGTTCAAGATGAAATAAGGTAGATTTAGAAAAGGAAATAAAATTATTCTATGATAAACTATCGAGTCAAGACCATTTATTTATGTATTTATTTCCTGAATATGCCATTAAGTTCCAGATCCGATATTTAGATGTTTTGAATCATTATGCATTTCAGTTGTTTTTGTTTTTTGGTTTTTTTTAGTCCAGTTTGGAGATGTGCCCTGTTTCATCATTTTTCCTGTTGATTTCCTCTTTCAGCACTCTGGAGCTGAATTTTGAATAGTCTTGCTTACTGCTGGTACAGCTTACCAGTTTAATATAAGACTATTTTTATGGGTAAATCTATGCAACTGAAAACAAAAACAAACAAACAAAAACCACACAAGCTCTTTAATGGGAAGAGCTGATCTGAGAATGGGTTCTTAGTTTCTCCAGCACAGTTCCAGAAGACTGGTTACACAAATTTGTGGGTGTGTGCTTAATACTGCTCTGATTTAAGGCAGATGGAAGCATCATCACTTTTACATCCCTGCAACGGCATGTAAATTTCCTCTGGCAATGACTCAAGTGGATGTCTTTGAAAGAACAGACATTTTTTTCACTTAGGATGCTTTGTGAAGGTCTACCAACATGAAGTATCATCAGGCATGTGTTCACATCCATTCCATGAAAACTTGGCTTCCTCAGGAAATATTTCTTGAGAAATATGTCAGAAACCTCTTGAAAAAAAAAAAATAATAATCATATGTTATAAATGTTTTCTGGTTAATTTGTTTCAGTTTTACTTCACCAGATCAACCAGAGAGTTTGGCTCGTGAGAGTTGCTCTGTTTTGTACAAGGCTACTTTTTGCCGTAACTCACTACAAGATTTGTTAGTGGGGAAGTGAGAAGGACTATTCTTTCCTGCTTCCAATGTGATGAACATTCTACATTTTACACGACCAGATTTGCATAGGACAGCGTTGACGTGTGTTATTGCTTTACAGTTGTTGCGGTTTGAAAGTAAGGTGACTCACCAAATTAAATTATTGATTTTTAGAAGATTCAGGTGACTATACAAAACTGCTGCTTCTAATCCCTTTCCAGATACCAGGCAACATACTTGAAGGGTCAGTGATATGGTATAAAAAGATACAAAGATATAAAAAGCTGTATCTTAACCAGTAATGTTAACACTTGTGTATAGACATGTTACTGGCTATATAAGCACCACATAATTTCCTTCTAGTCTCAAAACTGAACTTCTTACCAAATTCTGTAATGTAAAAGTAATGAATTTTTAAGGAAAGAAAGGACAGCTAGATCATCTGTTTCAATCTCATGCAATGAAATACTGTCTTTCTCATTTATTTTTTTTTTCTGAGATGTTTCTTTCATTCATAAATATCCTAGGTGTTCAGAAAGGGCGAAAAACTAAATGTTCATACCAGTAGACAGTTTCTATAAAAGTAGAATGACAATCTTTTTCTTGAAGAAACACTGCTAATATTTAAACCTGTTGTTAGTACTAAATGTAGGAGAATTTAAGTCGACTGCAAATAAATGTTAGCACCATTGTGACCTACAGAGGCAGCTTGATTTTTGTCCTGTAGATCATTGTACATATAAGTTGATATGACAGTTAGAGCAGATTTTCTACTTGAAATCATACACTTAGCAGTTTTTTAAAGGATGAATATATTTAAATAACTTAAACTGTTTTGTTGGTTTTATTTCTTAGCTACTTGAACATGTTTATGGTGATTACAATTGTTATAATTGTATGTAAACGTAGTAAGTTTCAAATGGTGCTGTGAGGTAGCACAGGAGCTAAATATTCCCCACAGTGGTTTAAAGGGGTGGTGGTGGAATTTGTCTCTACCTACAGGCAATCAACACATTACATCCTGTGGTGAAAAATGGTGCTTGCTGCAGAATATCTTCTGTGCTGAGAGTACTTCATGAAAGTTCTGTTCTGCTGACTTAAGGTACATCTAGTTTTATTGCCATTATTAGGTACTATGTTATAAGTTCAGATAGTCCCAGTCCTCTTCTATGCACCCTGCTGTTTTAAAATCATAGTTAGTTTTATGCAAACATATACAGTGCTTTATGCAAACATATGTTGTGTTTGTGTTTTTCCAAGAGTATTTCATTAAAAACAAACAAACAAAAAACCCAAACAAAACAAAACAAAAAACAAACAAAAAAGCCAAACCAAACAAAACGAAAAGCAAACAAAAAAAACCTACCTCTCACTTTAATTTTTGCAGTTGATCTGATTCTGACCTTACTAGTGTGGTTGGTAACTTCACTGGTGTTAATATGCCTGCTGTATGGTAGGTAGATCAGAATGTAACCATTTCTTTTGATAAATTTCTCTTGTGAAAGTGAAATGTCTGATAAATGCCTTACAGCATTCTGTCTCAGAAATGTTATAGCATTCATGGACATCCTAGACAATGCAAAGCAAGCCCTGCAGTTTAGGAACAGCTCTATAATGTTAGGAGACAAGACACTCTGCTCCTCCTCTAGCTCTAGCAAAGCTAGGAAAAATACAATCCTTTTCCTCCACACCATAAACTAAAAACACATCTGCATAATAGACATAGTCAAATGCCAAGGACCTAATAAGATTTTGCTTTCCAGAAATATAAATAATTTAATCAGATTAATGACATTGTTCTACCTGAGGGATTCTATAATTAGCAGATTATTGGAGCAGCACACAAATTATCTACCATTAGCACCTGGAGGAATTCCTGTTGTTTTAAACAGGAATCAAATGATATGAGTATTTCTGTCATGCAATCTGTAAAGATAACAAGCCTCTGGCATTTTGTAAGCTATATAAATCCATGGATTTCACATTAAATATTTAAAGCACAGGAGGTGTTATTTAGAATACTGATAAAGAGAGTTCAGACATTACAGCTGCCTTGTCCATTTGGTAAATATGTCTTTGTTTGGGTTGTTTTAAAACCTTTATAATTTGTTTTCTTTTTTAGGTATTTTTTCAGTTCCTTTATAGATATTTTTTGGTCTTACATGATAAACATTCAAAATATTTTTACAGAAGTTTTATCCTTTTTATATAGAGAGGATATTCAGACCAAGCATATAAACATATATGAAGCAAACAGATACTTATGGAAGATCAAGGAAATTTTGCTTGAAATACTTGGAAAAGGTTGACTTTTTTTTGAGTATATTTGCAAAGGAGAAGGTTCTTCCCAAATAATCCCCCAAACTCATACTAAGAGTTTGCTTGGGATAATACTGGAGACAGAACTCAGCAAGGTCACAATGTACATTAATGTATAATAATGAGGAAATTGTATAATACTGGAAAAAAATATAGGCCCTGGGGAAGGTGACTGATGTCTTAATAGATGCAGAGTTGAACAGAAGCTTTTAAAGATAATAAAAAAATGATCACTATTTGTCCAGAAATGAGCACTTAAAAAGTTCTAGTCATCTGGTACTTTAAAGTGAAACATTTTGTTGGGAAAAGTGCTGTGTCTCTGTTTTTAATGGATTACCATGTCAGGCTGGAGATGCAGCCAGGATAACTGATGACCTTTGAAATCCTTATAATAAATTATGGTTTGTGTGTAAGAGATGATAATGCATTTTAAAAAGATTTATGCAATAGTTCTTCAAAAAGCTTGAGACATTAACAAAGAGTCATAAATTAGTAGGATTTACACGTAAGAAATTACCTTACTGGAAGAGTCCTTTTATCCCATATGGTTTTGTCACCAGACACTTGCTGATGTTTAAGTCAAGAGTTACCTGACAAGCCCTCCAGGCAGCTACAAAATTACAGGGACACCTGTGTTCTTAACAACTCAACCAGCTTTAATAGCAGCCAGGTACTTCCCCCTGTAGACAAGTTAACTCCTATTTACAGGACATATGTCAAAACCTTGTCAGAAGGTGTTTTTAGACCTCAGGCTAAGTAACAGTCTGAAAGTTTATTTTCACTCTGCTTGGCTATAGGGGTGGTCTAAGTAAATGGTTTTTGGATGTTCTGAAGTAACGACTCTAGGTGACTTTCTTAGTGTCAGTGTATAGATATTTCCTTAGTCTGTGAAAGAATCCCATGTAAGACTGTAACATTCTCATCTAGGTGATGTTCAACACCTATGCAATAAATAGAGGACCAATTATTGTATTACCATGAATGATATCAGCTATTTTCTCCGTACTCCAGTACAGTGAGTAGTGTCTCCAAGGAGGAGACTAGACCTCCTTGGAAAGAAGGGGCTTCAATAATCGTATCAGAGCAGTGATAAGAAATATTACATCCGTCTGCTCAGCATAGTTCCCGTAAAAATTGGAAAAAGTATTACTCTCTTTTCAGACTTCTATCTGGGAGCCTCTATTATCATTTCATAGTCTCTTTCAGTGAGTATAGCTTGGCTTAGAGGCTGTATCACTTTTCTGGTGGGGACAGCAACATAAAAAAAGCTTCAGCTGTTCTTGGCCTTTTTGACACACTGGCAACAATAACTATTTGGGAGATATGAATTGACATTTCTGGCATTTACTCTTGTTAGTAGACATCAAAATATTTAGAAAACATGTATCATACATTTTTTTTCCTTATGTTACCTCCTTAACAACAATATTGTGGTACACTTAAAATATTTAGTATGACTTAGCAATCTCTAAGCTCATTTAATTCTTTCTTTTTCTTAATCTCAGTGTAGGTATTGGTGTTATCTTAGATCAGTCTATATAACTACATTATTATTATTATTATTATTGTTGTTGTTATTATTATTATTATTGTTGTTGTTATTATTATTATTATTATTATTATTATTATTATTTATTTTAACTTGTAACTTCAATATGTGATTCACAGGTATCATGTTCAAATCTTTGAGGGTGTGGATCCTGTAATTCCTTGTGAATGTTGATGCTTTCAAAAATAGCTTCTTATTTAGAGAAAACAATGTTAATTCTTTGGAGTTTAACAAGAAGGATGTATACTACAGAGATTCTGGCAAGATAAGTTATTAATACCACAATCCATCCTTTCATCTAGAAAGAAAAATTATCTATGTTTCAACAGTGTCATTCCTTACAAACAAAGATGAAGAAATATTTTTAAGCTTCACGTTTGTTCTCCCCTTTTCCATTCCTCCCCCAGAGCCTCTTGTACCCAATCCTAAAATGATTTTTGCAGTTTGACATCATGTGACAACATAGGAAGATCATATGCATTGTTTGGAACAAAAGAAGGCCATGCGAAATAACAAGTAATGTCTGCTGGACTCACCTTTTTTGTATATAGCAAGCAGGTTTAAAACCTGTTTATAATTTGTGAAAAGATTAGATGCCAATACAAACTCTAAGCCAATCTTAACACAGCTTTTCGTGCATTTAATAAACTTTCTTCAAAGACAGTAGAGTGAAAACAACTCAGTTTTTCTTCTTAAATGGACATTCACTGACACCTGAATCAGTGAGGTGTATAAGGTGTACACAGAAAAGAATGAAGGCCATGATTCTTGATTATTCTGGATATTGATACTGTAAAATTTGTTTCTTATTTAGCCAGTAATTTGACAACTGCAGAAAGAAAAGAATTGGTTTTATTAGCTCGCTGGTTAGACAAGCCTCCTTGTAACATCTTCAGTTTGGATGCAATTAGTGTTTTTCCTTTCCCTTGGCTAGCCAAAGATTGTGATACTTTGTGCTATTCTTCTGACCTGATTTCTGAAGCTTTTATTGTTCAGCGCATAGACTATAGGAGAGAGTAAATTATGCCTCTATAGTTATTTGCCTGTGGTTTGTACAAAGGTGTATACATTGGCTTTTCTCCTGAATTTAGTTTAAGCAACTATGGCAGCCTGCTTATTGACAAAGGGGCCGGCTTTCCGACCTGCTAATTGAAATACATCCTTCCAAGCCATAAGTTATTTGATCAAACTTACTTTAAATGTAGTCTTACATTTGTACCAATTACATTTTCATTTCTGTTTTGGTCATCTAGCCATCCTATTTCCTAAACTACAGTAGCAATACTTTATGCTGTAACGCCCCTACTAAATATACAAGGAGGCAGCATCACAGTATTCTAAGTGCAATGAATCATGTTATTGGGCTGATTCAGACTTCAAGAAGCAAGAAAACTGTGATGTTTCTCTCAGACTTTAGCTTGTGTTCCAGAACTAATACTTAGCTGTGTTGCACTGCGCTGTAGCTTGAATCTACACTGCTGTGTTTGGCCTAATTTTTCAGCTAGCAGGGGACTGTTAGAAATAGCTGGGTGAAGGAAGACTATTACGTTACAGCATCATGGTCACATGTGTGGCCATCCCATGTAGTTAGTTGTCGGGTGTTAAAGCAGTGCTTGCATTTGCTCTTCAGCTGTTGAACTGTTGAAGATTATTGTTGATCCAGGCCCCTGGCAGCTGCACCTGACCTTTGGCTTGCATCCTTGCTGTGGCTTCCAAACCTTGGATCATATCTTGGCTCAGCTTCCTGACTTTTGGCAGCTTACTTGGTTCCCATTTTTTGACTCAGCCTCAGCTTGTACAGTGATCCTGGCTCCAGACTTTTGGCCATTAGTTGGGTTCTGGATTTTCAGTGTTTATCCCAGTTCCAGGCTTCAGTCTGAATTGGCTGTGCCCTCATCCCCTGCAGTGAATAGTCTGCAAACATTTAATAACATTTGAATTGCATACAATTGTGTAATCGTTGAGGAAATGTGTCTCTGGGAGGTCAAACAGCATCATGTCTCCCTGAGACCTATAAATGCAAGACCTTACACAACAGCACTGGAAGTGCTGTTTTTCAGACAGTAAAGATTAAAAATGCCAGATATTTTTCACATTATTGGTGGTATGTCAGTATGCCTAGTCCAAACATATGTGTACAACCTATTGCCCATGGGCCACATGCATCCTGGGCAGCTAGTAATGTGGTCCCACAGAATTTTAAACTTCTACCATTGTTACATGATTTTTAGTGACATTTTTCATGAGTTGACTTTGAATAGCTCAAGTGCAGACTGCGTAGATGATGATGGAGGAGAAGGCTCAAGTGAAGTGCAAACTCTACTTCTTGCACCTACCACACACTCAGTCAGCCTGAAAACCACATGTGTTGCATATTACATGCACTTGTGCCACTTGGTGAGTAAAATGCAGTGGTTGACCATGGTAATATTTCAATCTGCCTACATTTGTTATTAAGGAAATATCTACATTTTCTTATTTAGTTATTAAACTTGGGCTCATGTTATCTTATAAAATGATGTAATAAGTTAACATGTTAATGAGTTAATTAGTTTCACAAAAATTATGACAAGTGTTCCACTATTATTATATCTTTGTTACCATCTTTATGTTTTACTTAAAACTACATTTTTGTTACTTATTTACATTAACTACATTATATATTTTATGTGCAGCCCATGGCAATTTCTCTTCATTCAGTGTGGCTGTGGCAGGCCAAAATGTTGAACAACCGTGGTCTAAACACTGGACAGAAAGCAATTTTCTGCATGGTCAAGAATGAAGAGAGGAGAGAGAGATGTGTTCTCATAAGATGTGTTCACAGAATCACAGAATCGTGGGGGTTGGAAGGGACCTCTAGAGATCATCGAGTCCAACACCCCTACCAAAGCAGGCTCCCTAAACCATGTCACACAGGCAGGTGTCCAGGCGGGTCTTAAATATCTCCAGAGAAGGAGACTCCACCACCTCCCTGGGCAGCCTGTTCCAGTGCTCCGTCATCCTCACTGCAAATTCGTGCGGAACTTCCTATGCTGAAGTTTCATCCCATTACCCTAGTCCTGTCCTCACGCGCTACTGAAAAGAGACCAGCCTCACCACTAAGGCTCCCACACCTCAGGTATTTATAAACCTGGATCAAGTTCCCTCTCAGCCTTCTTTTCTCAAGGCTAAACAGACCCAGTTCCCTAAGTCTCTCCTCATAGGGGAGATGCTCCAGGCCCTTCACCATCTTAGTGGCCCTCCGCTGGACTCTTTCCAAGAGATCTCTGTCTTTTTTGTACTGGGGAGCCCAGAACTGGACACAGTATTCCAGATGAGGCCTCACCAGGGCAGAGTAGAGGGGGAGGATCACCTCCTTCGACCTGCTGGACACGCTCTTTTTAATACAACCCAGTATACCATTGGCTTTTTTGGCTACAAGGGCACACTGCTGGCTCATGGTTAATCTGTCGTCCACCAGGACGCCCAGGTCCCTCTCAGCAGAGCTCCTCTCCAGCAGGTCTTCCTCCAACCTGTACTGGTGCATATAATTATTTCTACCCAGGTGCGAGACTCTACACTTGCTTTTGTTAAACCTCATCTGGTTTCTTACTGCCCAGCTCTCCAGCCTGTCCAAGTCTTGCTGAATGGCAGCACAGCCTTCAGGCATGTCAGCCAATCCTCCCAACTTCGTGTCATCAGCAAACTTCCTGAGGGTGGTCACTATCCCCTCATCAAGGTCGTTGATGAAGATGTTGAACAAGACCGGACCCAGTACAGACCCCTGGGGGATGCTGCTAGTTACAGGCCTCCAGCCAGACACCGCACCACCAACGACAACCCTCTGCACTCTGCCAGTCAGCCAATTCTCAACCCACTTCACCGTCCACTCATCTATCCCATACTTCCTCAGCTTTGTTATAAGGATGTCATGGAGGACAGTATCAAAAGCCTTACTGAAATCAAGGTAGACTACATCTACCGCCCTCCCCCTGTCCACCCAGCTAGTGGCATCTTCATAAAAGGCCACCAGGTTGGTCGAGCACGACCTCCCCTTGGTGAACCCATGCTGGGTACTCCTGATAACCTCCTTATCTCCCAGTTGTCTGGAGATGGCATCCAGCACAAGCTTTTCCATCACCTTCCCTGGGACAGAGGTGAGACTGACTGGCCTATAATTACCTGGGTCTTCCTTCTTGCCCTTTTTGAAGACTGGAGTGACATTGGCCGTCCTCCAGTCTTCAGGCACCTCCCCAGTTCTCCAAGACCTCTGAAAGATTACAGAGAGAGGCTCAGCAACGACCTCCACCAGCTCTCTCAGCACCCGCGGATGCACCCCATCAGGCCCCATGGATTTATGGACCTTAATGTTTCCTGGGCACTCACGGACCACCTCTTCTCTGACTAAAGGGAAATCTCCCATTCCCCAGACTCTCTCATCAACCTCCAGGGTCTGGGATTCCTGAGGTAGAGCCCTTTCACTAAAGACAGAAGCGAAGAAGGCGTTCAGTATTTCTGCCTTCTCAGCATCCCCCGTTACCAGAGCACCTGTAAGAGGCCATGCTTTTTACATTACTGTCTCAAAGTTTGCTGAAATGGACAAGTTCAGGCAAGTCCTGGCCAAGGTTCCAGGACTCCCTTTGTCTGAGACACACAGGAACCAAGGCTCGAGAAATCCCTTTGTTCAACAGATGGACAAGTCTGGGAGCTACGAAAGAGAGTTAAGATGCTGACTAATGGCCCTAAAGTCGTCTTTTTGTGTGGGCCTATCTCAAGGAAGATGGCCATCTCCAAGGAATTCACATGACTCTGACCCAAGCCACGAAAGCTGGGAAGAAGAAGGATAAAAAGGGCATGTACAAACCCCGAATTTAGGTTTTCTGACACCAGATGCCTCACTACGGAAACAAGGATATTTTCTGTCATCTGATGCCTCTCACGTGAACGTCTGCATGCTGAAGAAAATGCCTGCATGCTGAAGAACCTTTTAGGTTTCTAGGTATCTGACCTCAGATTCCTCCACCGTTGTCCTACTGCTGCCTACTGTCTCTTCCAGGATCGCTGCTCGAGACTCTGCTCCGTGGGACCTCGCTGCCCGAGACTCCACTTCCGTGAGACCTCGCTGCCTGAGATTCCGCTTCCTGAGACCACGGTACTCTGACCATCTTTTCTGCAATTCACTGATCTGCTGCTTGCAGCCGGCTACTCCGCTGCTGCTTTCCCCTATGCTTATTTTGCCCCGGACCAACGTTAACAACGTGCTACGGGACGCTGCTGCATCCAGGAGGTGACTATTCCCCGCTTTAACGTAATTCTTGCTCTTTTCTACCTTTTCCTATTGCCTACTTTCCCTTCCCCATCCCCCTAATTTTGATATTTCGTCGCTCTCCCTTCCCCATCCCCTCAGTTGTCTATCATTTCTAATAAACTGGTCGGATCAACATTTGAATGCTCTTCTTCTTAATCTCACGCCGGGCATAACATATCAAAGGAACCTATGCCTCACTCCTAAATTGGAGCGAGACAGCGCCCCCCTCACTTAGTATGGGGCGCACATTCTCCCTAGCCTTCCTTTTGTTTTTAACGTATTTTAAAAAGCCTTTTATATTATTCTTTATCTCCTTAGCTAGATTCAACTCCAGGTGGGCTTTGGCCTTCCTGGTCGCATCTCTGCAGTCCCTGACTACATTCTTGTATTGTTCCCAAGTGGTCAGACCCTTTTTCCACATATCATGTACTTTCTTCTTTCTGTGGAGCTTGCACATAAGCTCCTTACTCATCCATGCAGGTCTCCTTGCACCTTTTCCTGATTTCTTAGTCACAGGGACGCACCGATCCTGAGCTTGGAAGAAGAGCCGTTTAAACGCTAACCAGCTCTCACAGGCCCCCTTGCCTTCTAGCACCCTAGCCCACGGGATAGCCCCAAGTAGGTCTCAAAGAAGATAAAAGTTGGCTCTCCTAAAGTCCAGGGTAGCAATCCTACTTTTTGCTTTGCTTCCTCCACTCAGGATCTCAAACTCCACCATCTCATGGTCACTACATCCCAAGCTGCCCCCAACTTTAACTTCCTTAACAAGTCCTTCCTTATTGGTGAGAATAAGGTCCAGCAACGCCCCACCCCGCATCGGTAGTTGGTGTTTGCAAAGTGTCTTTTTTCTTATCTTTTTGATCCAGAAGAGAAAGAGAAACAACATTGGAAGGAGTAAAGCTTTGAAAAAGAAAATCCTTCTTTATATGTATCACCATTTTTAGTGTTGTTTCTTGTTGTTGTTATTGTTTCTATCAAGCATCATGTGATATTTAATCTTAAAACACTTAAGAGATTAAACTATATAGGCCTTTGTGTTAATCTGATTTGAATCCAAGGATCTGTGATTCAGTGCTGTTGTTCAGGGAATAAACAAGCACTGTAATACATTCATAGTTAGGACCCAAGGGCATGCAATACCAAAAGTGATGCTCAGTGAAAACTAACAGGATTGAGGAATCTCAATGGAGATGGTGCAGTGCTTGTTTTCCAAGCAAGGTCTGATTCTGATTTACACCTAGATATCAGTGTGACATCAATCATGGTTTGAAATCATTTAAATCAGGAATAGTTCAATCACTCAAACTGTCCAGTTCCAGACTCTTCTAGATTTTTTCATCTGTATAACATATAACAAAACAAAACAAAAACTTTTGACAAGATTGAGGATGGACAGTTAGAAGAAAGAGAGGAAAGGAAGAGTCTGAACAGTGGATGAAGGTGCATATTTCCAAGAGTGTCACAAACTTGGGAAATCTTTTGGAGTGTAGGGTATAAGGCAACAGACCAAGGGCAAATTAGATGGGAGACAGCATGAAAACAGAGCTAAGAAGCAGGGGAGAAATTCAACTTGTAATAATGGTTTAGAAAGACAATAGTTTCCCTAGAAGGAAGAAACTATTGTATAGAATTATTAACAGTCCTGGAAAGCACTGATAGTTTGAGTTAAAAGCATCACTGTTGGAAAAAGTGAATGATTTGTAAGATGAATCTTTCCTTACCCCAATCCATTATACTCAGATCTCTTCAGAAGATGGAAATCTTCTTTTCTATTTCTTTTCCCAGTTTGAGACTTTTCTTTTTTTTTATATACATATGTTTTTTAAGCATAGCATATTATTAAACACTTAAATAGAGAACAGATTATTTCTCAATTTTAAAAATTTTTTTTAAAATTTTTTATTTTTTTTATCATTTCCATTGTAAATATTGACTTTGCCATTGGGCAAACAACTTTCAAGTCTGACTGTTGTAAGAGATAGAGACTAGCTCTTAATTTAACTGTTTTCCAGCCAGGAAAAAAGTACACTACCTTTACTTTTTGATCTCTTCTTGTATCTTGCATCTTATCTTCTTTAAGGTTAAGAATTGGGACCATACGAACTGAATGAGATTAAGCAAGGCCAAGTGCAACATACTGAAGCTGGATCAGGTCAATCCCAGTTATGTCTGTGTACTGGGAGAACTCATTGAGAGCAGCCTTGTGGAAAGTAGTTGGAGATTCTGATAGATGAAAGCTGAATGTGAGCCAGCAGTGTGCACTTACTGCCTAGAAGGCCAACCATCTCCTGGGATGCATCAAAAGAGGGATGGCCAGCAAGGAGGGGAAGGTATTTGACCCCATCTACAGTGCCCTCATGAGGGTCCATCTGCAGTACTGCATCCAAGCATGGGGCCCCTAGTACAGGAAAGATGCAGAGCTATTGATGTGGGTCCAGAGGAAAGCCATGAAGATGACAAGAGGGCTGGAGAACCTCTCCAGTTAAGTAAGGCTGAGGAAGCTAGGTTTGCTTTGCTTTGCTTGGAGAAGAGAAAGCTCCAGGGAGACCTCATTGAGGCCTTACAGTAATTGAAGAGAGCTTACAAGCTGGAAGTGAGAGACTTTTTACGTGGTCTGATAATGATAGGACTAGGGACAACAATTTTAAACTGAAAGAGCGGAGATTTAGGTTAAATGTTAGGAAGAAACTGCTAATTCAGAGAATGGAGAGGCATTGCCCTATCCCTGGAGGTGTTCTCTAGCCCAGAATGGATGAGAACCTGGGCAGCACAATCTAGTGGGTGGCACCCCTGCCCATGGCAGGAGGGTTGGAACTGAATCAAGGTCGATTCCAGTCCAAGCCATTCTACAGTTCTATGATCTTATCTTTGTAGATCCACCATAATAAGTCATATTGTTCTCAGCAAAGTGGTAATTAAGTAATGGCTTCACAGCTGTAGACTTGTACTGTCTAATCTTGTCTGAGCTCAGTGGTTGCAGCTTATTCATGTTTAGCTGAAGATTCGGGGGAGAGAATAGCAGTTGTGGTGGGGTTTCTTTCATTCTCGTGACTCTTCAGGGGAGTTATTTAGTTTCTAGCCATAAGGCCTGGTAATCTATACATACCAACAAGTTAAGGCTACCTACATGTTTCTGATTGTTTTCATGTTGAGATGGTTTGCTTGCTATTACTGAGTATTGGTAAATGTTGATAGTCTAGGATATAGCATCTGAAGAGTTAAAAATTCAATCCTTTTGAACCATCAGTTGGTTTTGTAAAAATCAATTATTTGACCTATAAAGTCAGTCAGATGCCTGACATTTAGGCCAGGAGGCCAAGTGTAGGTCGTTGTGAGTCCCAGTAGTCTTTCATGAGGGACTGGCAAATCTGGTCAAATCACTTCAGTGTCCGTATCCACTTTTCTGATCTCAATCTGCCTCATAGATATAGTGTATTTTGTAAAATCTACAACAAACCTATCAATTGCTTCTGCTTACTTACTGTTATCTATATTTTCTCTCTTGCTCAGACACTTAGTTGGCTTCTCATCAAAATCAAAACACTTCCCTGTAATTAAACAGCCATAGGACATTTTGTTTCCATAAACAGCCTGATGCCTTAGGGGTCCACACTTTATGGAGTAATTTAAACTGGAAGAGATCTTGGAGATCATCAAGTTCAGCCTCCTGCTCAAAGCAGTAAAATCCTTTTCCTGGCTAGAGCTACTCCTGCAGATCATTCTGTTTTCCATGGTTGATAGATAACAGACTTAGAGGCCAGTAAATTTTTGTTGCCCTTTGGTTTTGTCAGATTCCTCAGATCTTACCATGTTGAGCTCTTACACAACAGTTGTTACAGCAAATTTTGCTGTCTGTGATCAGTTCTACTAATTCACTAAAATAACCTTGGGAAAATTATTATGCTTAACATTTTCTGTCAGCTTACCATGCCTGCTAGGCCTCAGGACATTATTATGCTTTCTTTTTTTTTTTTTTTTTTTTTTTTTAATTTTTATTTTATTTTTATTTAAAAAGGAACTTCAGAAGCCTAATTGTTTAAGGACAAGAGCTATGAATTTTAAAATAGTTATTACTTTACTGTTACTGCAAACTATGGTATAATGTGCAGTCCACACGAGACTAAGGTCAGTGCTTGAGAAATTTAACATGGATCCTTAAGCTGTTTTGTTGTTGTTGGTTGTTTGTTTTTGTGTGTGTGTTTCATAAAATAGCTCTTTCAGGGAGTTAAAAAACCTTTAAGATTTTGGTTTTAGAAAGTTTGCTTTAAAACAAATACAACCAACATACTATCTGATTAAGTGTATACTAGCTCTTTTAGTCTGAATTGCCTGGATGAACGAAACAGCCACATGATTAAAATCAGACTACAAAGTGGCACATAAACACTTGGTTGTTTTAAATAAGTCTGAGTTGGGAGATGGTGGGGAGAAAAGAGGAATTGTGTCAGCACTATGGCAGCTCTTTGGCAGCTACATTAACGAGCAGCTTTTCTTTCGTTGTTCAAATAAAAGCAAAACAGCCTTTGAATTCTGTACTCAGAAATTCCACTCATCTGCCTAATGTTCTTTTTTTAATTAGAAGGATACACATATGACTTAATTAATCAAGCCTGTCTTAGGGAATTATGCATTTATTAATGGTTTCTGCACTTGAACACATTATTAAGGGATTTGTGCTAAGTACCTGACATAAAACAGCCTAATTTTGCTTGCTTTGCTTAATGTATCGAGAAACAGCTTGTTGATCAGATTTCAAAACATTCATGCTATGAACTAATGTCCTATTTAGAATGTTTAAAAATGCAGCAATTTGGCAGTAGTTTCTATGTAAAATAAAGTCAGCACCAGGCAAGAAATGAGAAGACTGGAACTTCTTTGACCGCAGTGGTGATGGAATGATGGCAGCAAATAATAATAATAATAAAAAGATTGTTTTGAATCAGATTTACTTTATCTATTTATTTTAAATACTGTTTTTGTTTTTCTAGATGCCAGCTTGAAGAGGATTATGCTCACTGGGCCTACGTAGTCACATGGAGTACTACAAAATAAAATACTTTTAAAGCTTTAGTCTTTTCAGTTCTTGTAAGTATTTTAGTACTTTCTAATTCCATTTTCTTAGGATGTTGGATCCTCCCTCTTTTTCTGGCTAGTTTGTGCTCCTCCACAAGAACCTTACTTCATAGAATCATAGAATGGCTTAGGTTACACAATACCTTAAAGATCATCTGGTTCCAAAGCCCCTCCTGTGGTCTTGGCTGCCACCCACGAGATCAGGCTGTTCTGGACCCAATCCAATCAGGGTTATAACACCTCCAGGGATGGGGCATCCACAGCTTCTCTGGGCAGCCAGTACCAGTGCCTCACCACCCTCTGAAAGAAGAATTTCTTCCTAATGTGTATCTTTAATCTCCCCTCTTTTAGTTTAAAGCAATTTCTCCTTGTCCCATCACAATCAGACCATGTAAAAAGTCAGTTCCTCTCCTGCTTGTAAACTCCCTTCAGCTACAAAGTTGCAATGATGTCTCCCTGAAACCTTTTCCATGCTGAATAAGCTCTTCTCCTCCATAAGAGAAGTGCTTCAGCACTCAGATTACCTCTGTGGTCTTCCTCTGGACCTGTTCCAACAACTCCACACCTTTCCTGTTCTGGGGGCCCCACATCTGGAACTCCAGATGGGTTCTCACAAGGGCAGAGTAGAAGGAAACAACCATTTCCCTTGCTCTTCTAGCCACTATTTCTCGCCCTGCTGACCAACATTATTTTCTCGTAACTGGTCACTGCACTTTGTAAATTTGTTGTTATTTGTGTCTTGCTAGGTGACTTGCTACTGAGAAGTTCCCTTGGAACTACCAGAAAGTGACTGCTAACATATGTCCAGTGGTATCTTGGAATGTAAAGAATCTAACCCTCATTCTTTTCTAAGTTCAGTTAAATCTACAAGAAAGGACAGAATTTTAAAGGAATGTACTTGCACATAGTGTGTCAGTTTTTTCCAAATTTTAGTCAAAAGCTTGGAAAAAAACATGGATAATTTTGATAAACAGAAATTTACCTTCAGGGTGCATGGAAGGAGAAGAACAGGATAGGGAAAGAAAAAAATACTTGAATTATTTTCTAAAGGTCAAACCAGACATTTTGAATTAATGTTGAAGTCTAATTTCAACCCTTTTGAAAGTCTGACTGTCACTGAAGAGGATTACTGTTACATGGTATGTGAATTCATGTAAATGTTAATGTATTGACCTTATTCTACTTACTAAAATAAAATAAAATAAAATAATAAAAAAAGATGAAGAAAAGAAAAGAAAAAAGAAAAAAACACCTTTTTGTTGTAGAACGACTCTCTGAGTGCTTCAGAATGGATTCTTCTTCCATGACCAGATTTTTCAGAGGAAAGTCAGAATAAGCCAGTGAAACACTTTGTAAGCTGGAAGGCTTCTTAGTGAGGTTCACTTAATTTCTTTTCTTTCTGGTTCAACACTAATTATGATTTTTTACTTGCTTTCAACTAATAGTCTATAACTTTCTAATTTATTTTGTTTATTAATTTATTTTGCATTTGTGACTTTTTTTTTTTTTTTTTTTTTTTTTTTTTTTTTTTTTTTTTTTTTTTTTTTCCTCCCTCCAAGGCTGGTAAGGAACTTCGTGCAGAATTCTGGTGAAAGCTGTATTCACATATGTATGTTAATCTGAAAATAATGCCTCCTATTTATTTCCATGGAAACTGCAGCAAATATGAAGAGCATTTTGTCCATGCGGCCCATCTTTCATTGGTTCAAACAGCTGAAAATCAGAAGGCACCAAATCCAGACTATATGATATATGTGATAGTCCAGCCAAAACTGGCAGTGTACTCCACAGTCTTCAGACTGCTATGGAGCCTGGCATTACTGTGTTTTAAGAGAAAAGCTGTCATTCTCTCTGGCCTGATTCTGGAAATCTGAGCCTTCACTTTAGTCAGGATTGTAGTGTAGCAGTCAAAGATGGTGGTATGTCCAAGTTCCAGGAACTCCAGTAGGATCATCCCTTTCCTATCCCTAAAGGCATATCATTTTTCCCACGGAGGACTGACCTTGAGCTTTTACTTGGATGGAGAATTCACATCTTGCCACTCCAAGGACTGCCGTTTTGAGTTTGAATTTAAATGGTGACACCATGTATTGTTAGTGGTTATAGAGGAAACTAATGTGTTCAGACTCATATTGCTACAATACATCTTGGCAAACTTACATGTAGTGTTCTTTCTATTCCAGTGTGAGCATTTGTTAGATCAACTTGGCATGAATTTTGTGATGCTCCAATTTTGCCACCATCATTTCCAGTGCACTGAAGTAAGTATTAGGCTCTGCACACAGCTTCCTGGATGTAATCTGCAGATTCATGTAGATGAGCTAATCAAGATGCTCTTCATTTCTAAAGGGAGGTGAGTGGTTAATTGGTGAGGCCGGGCTCTTCTTAGTGGTGTGTAACAACAGGAAAAAGGGTAATGAGCTAAAACTTGAACATAGGAAGTTCCGTACTAACGTGCAGAAGAACTTCTTTACAGTAAGGGTGATGGAGAGCTGGAACAGATTGCCCAGGGAGGCTGTGGAGTTTTCTTCTATGGAGATATTCAAGACCTGTCTAGACACTGACCTGTGCAACCTGCTTTGTCAGGGAACTTGACTATGTGATCTCTTGAAGTCCCTTCCAACCCCAGCAATTCTGTGGCTCCACGATTTTGTAATATAAGATTTCACAGCTATAAAAATGTGACAAAACTATAACAGGAAAAGAAGAAACCATAATTCCTCTAATTTCATAGAACCATAGAATGGTTTGACTTGGAAGCAACCTTGAAAACCATCTTGTTCCACCCCACTGCCTGGGGCAGGGACAGCTTCTGCTAGATCAGGCTGGGCAAAGGTACTTTCAGTCTGCCCTTGAATAAACCTAGGGGCAGGGAATCAACAGCTTATCTGGGTCACCTGTTTCGATTCCTCATCACAGTCACAGTAAAGAATTTCTTCATAATGTCTAATCAAATTCTACTCTGTTTTAATGTAAAGATATTTCTGATTCCCTGGAATCCCTCTCTTGCTTTCTTATAGACCCCCTTTAGGTACTGAAAGGCTGACTGATTCATCTGATAAACCTATGCCTCTCCAATTTAGAGATAAGGATGTCACTGGGAAAATACTGAATGCTTTGCACAAGTCCAGGTAGCTGTCTATAGCTGTCTATTGCTGTTGCCTTATTCACCAATGTTGTAACCACATTGCAGAGGGCCACTAAATTTATCAGGCACAATTTGCTTTTAGTGAAGCCATGTTGGCTGTCATCAGTAGCATCGTGGGGTTTTTTTTTGTTTTGTTTTTGTTTTTAGTTAGTTAGTTAGTTTGTTTGTTTTTTCCTTCTCCTCACGTACCTTAGCATGACTTCTGAGGGGATCTGCTTCATGAGCTTGCTGAGTACCAAGGTGAGATTGACTAGGCTGTCACTTCTGTTTTTTTTTCTTTCAACCTTATTAAAAATATTTTCCTACTTTCCAAGCACTCAGAATTTCACAAGACCACCATGACATCTAAAATATGTAGATACTGGCTTAGCAACTTCATCTGCCAGTTCATTTAAGACCCTGTGGTTCATCTCATAAAGTCCCATGGAGTTGAGCACCTTGAAGTTCCTCACATAGGTCTTGATTCTAATCTTCTTCTACACTATACGTTCATTCTCTGTCTCTAACTTTGTCTTCTGCAGCTTGGGCAACATGACTAGAACACTTGCCAGTGAAGTCTTAGGCAAAATAGTAATTGAGTTCTCCATATTCTATGTAACCAAGTGTCATGTGAGCCCACATTTTCATAGTTCCTTTTGCCACTTACGTATTTACAGAAGCCATTCTTCTTGCCCCTGATGTCCCTGGCTAGGTTTAATTGTATTTATGTCTAAAGTTTAAGCTTTCCTAGCCTCAACCCCAGATGCTTGGACAATGTCTCTGTACTTCTTACAGGTTACCCCTCCTTCCTTTTACCCTCTGTAGCTTTTCTTTTTTTGTGTTTGAATTTGTTTAGGAATTCTTTCTGCATCCATCTAAGTCTTCTCACTGTTCTTGCTTCCTCTTTGTTGGGGTGTATTACTCCTGAGCTTAAATGAAATCATATTTGTGTATTAATCAGCTTCCTTGGGCCCCTCTTCCTTCAAGGACTTTATCCCATGGTACTCTACCAAGCAGATCCCAGAAGAGATCAAAATCTGCACTTTGGTCTGGATCACTAGTAATCATTTTGTTGGTGTTGCTTTGAAGTCTAGTAATATTGCCATAATGCAGAAGTGGTGTTTTATAAATGATGCTTATTTTTCCTATTACGAAAATGTCTTATGCATCTAATATAGTGTCATGATTTTGTAATTTTGTAATTTTGCTATCAGTATTCGACATCATAACATCATGTAAAGCATGGATACTTTTATTGAATGTGCAGTCCACGGAAGAAGACTACATATCCCAGAGAACAACACGGTCAGTGATAATTCACGGGACCAGGACGCTATATAATCTTGTTCCCAGGCTGGAGTGCACTCTCTCTCGGACTTCTCAGAGAGTGGGAAGCATTCCAGCCATGTCACCTAGAGTTCACGGTAGGCCTCTCAGTTTTCGGGGACTCTATATCTCTCTGTTTCAAGTTCAAGAACTATTAAAGTTCAATAAGTAGCTACTTGTATGTGTTCATTGCAATGCTCTAATTCCAAACAGCGCATTTGGATGTGCTTTTAAAGTTCTTCAGAAAAAGATTTGTATTATTATTTCCTTCCATATTAGAAATACCAGAATGTTTTTCTACTATGGCTGTAGTCTCTGAAGACAGCTCCCTTTCTTTCCTTCTATTTTCTCTTTTAACACAGCCATGACCTGTACTGGAGCCAATTAGGCTGGTTTCTGCTCCCTGCTTCCAGCTGTTTTTGCAGGCGTCCAGGCTCATCTCTATAATAAAGTTTGGACATCTGTGGCAGCAGTTGAGAGCAAGGAAGAGGGGCCAGGTCTGTAAGGCTTGCCAGCTCTCTGTGGGGAACCAGAGTGGTCTGCAGGCTGCCCACGCCATACGTGCCAGGACTGGAGGGAAGGCTACCTTCAGCTGTCAGGGTCTCCTCCATCCAGTGCTGGCCCAGGTTTGCCCAGTGATAGTGCTGTGGCTGGCTTCATGCATGGGATGGGGCTGAGGCAGTGATTTCATTAGTGTCTGGTTCAGTCTGGCCTCAAGGAAAGGCATTTTCATCCTCAGATACAGATGTACACAGGGGAAAAAAAACAAAAGAAAAAAGAAAAAAAAAAAAAGAAAAAGAAAAAAGAAAGGAGAAATAATAAGGCTCAGTAGACATGCTTCTCTGCATGTTGGTAGGACTGGACTGAGCCTGCAGAAAGTGAAGCATGGCCAGGCTTGGCACACAAATTGTCCAGATACTTTAGTAAATAGTTCCACAGGTATATGAATATGTTTCCAAATATACAAATATTGCACAATATTAATGTGCAAATTACTTTTTTCTTTTTCTTTCTTTTTTTTTTTCTTTTTTTTCCCCTGCTTAAGCAGCAGTTACATGCTCAGTCCTTTCTTCTCTGCTGCTGGAGGCTTGTCTAGTTCAGGTGAGAGTAAGAAATTTTCAGGACATAAGTAAATCAGTGTGCCTGCTTTGCTTGCCTACCTCTTCACCAATAGGGAGTGCTGTAAAAAGGTTTTAAAGGCTTCTACGGGAATTCTATATTTCAGTGCTGTGTACCCGGACACTGGCTCTTACTACCCCATGAATTTTGCCATACTGAATGCATTGTAGAGGTACAATTTTTGTTCCAATGAATTTCTACAAAGTGTTGTCATGATAGTAGGTAATGGCAATGTCCTGGGTCCCCTGATAAGCAAAGGGAATTCTCAAGACAAAGGAGTTTGAGGTGGAAGGTTGATGTCCTGCTTCTAGAACACTATATGAGGTTTGTTTGCTAGAAAATTGTAAGAAAATCGACCTTTACAGACTATGGAAAATACCATTGAGGCTATAGAATAAGTACTATATGTACTACTGTGTGCCCCGGTGGCGCAAGTGGTAGGAATGCCACCTTGCAACACCAGGGCCCGGGGTTCGAATCCCCCCCTGTGGTGCAAGTGGTAGAAGTGCTGCTCTGCTACACAGAGGCTCGAATCCCGGGAGTTGGACTCGATGATTTCTAAGGTCCCTTCCAACCCGCACGAGACTATTACTATTACCATTACCATTACCATTACCATTACCATTACCATTACCATTACCATTACCATTACCATTACTATTACTATTACTATTACTATTACTATTACTATTACTATTACTAGTTTTGAAGTCCTAGTTCCTTTTACTCTTCATATTCTAAGGCTTATATTTGGGGATGTGAGAACCCTGTTGTGTCCTTTACTAATAAAACTTTTAAATATAAGAACAGGGAAAAGGATTGTAGGATTGTAAGATGCAATGCTTTCCCAGTGCATTTGTCTTTGCCCAAGTTCAGAAAATACACAATCTGGCTGCTTCTGTTTGTGAAAATAAGATTGATAAAGGCATTTATCTGAGAAAAAAACATGGCTGAATTGAGTGCCTTTGCACTTCAAAGCTGATATTTGCGAACAAGACCATGTGAAATTCATCTAAAGCAACAGTAAAGACAGCATCTCAGGATGCTGTTAAGAGTTAGAGAGAATTAATTTCCTTACTTTATGAATAAGAGATTTCTTTTTCTCTCAGATCCACTTATAATACATATACGATCAAATTTCCCAT
Organism: Coturnix japonica; assembly: GCF_054131305.1. Lineage (NCBI taxonomy): Eukaryota > Metazoa > Chordata > Aves > Galliformes > Phasianidae > Coturnix > Coturnix japonica. The sequence continues at coordinate 36,898,814 of NC_140702.1, forward strand.
TCTAAAATACATCAAACCAACTTTCATCCAAAGGGCCAATGTTCAAATTTTTTAGAGACATTTTTAATACACTGATGTTCTGTAAATGCTGGAAATGTTTTGCTTGGGAATTCTTTGAGAATCCTAAAGCAGCTACTAAGAATATTTTGTCCCCTCCCATAGTAAAATGTTTTTGAAATGTAACATGCAATTATATTTATTTATCTCTCACGTTCTTCACATGGAAAAATATAGTTTTAGCCAACACATCATATCTACTGGATATGTCTGACAAATGACAAAATGTCTCTATAGAGTTACGAAATTAAGTTACTCTTTACCTCTGTGTTTTTGATGTTAATATTTAAAGAAACAATTGTTTAAATTACCAAGACTTGAGAAGAAAAGAGCTGCTTTTCTGTTCACTGAAAATTTTCTCTCTTTCTGGTTTGTTTGGCTAGGCTTTTAAATTGGTGTTTAAATGAGAAAATGTCCTGACTAGCTGAAAAACTTGGGTTTCCCAAATACATTTATGAAGGAGAACCTGACTATTTTAAAAAATAAGTGCATATTGCAGTTGATTATAAGTATCATATGTTTACTTGGGGATTAAGTTTATACTTCTGAATACTAAAGACTAAACAGAAATGCTATAAGTAAAAGAAAGGATGGAGAGGGAGAGAGAACCAGGACACCAGTTTTTAAAATAATCAGATTGTCTGGAAATACATTATATATGAAGCAGTGTGGGAAAAGAGGTGTGAATCCTCCTGAGGGTGGGTGATGGCAATGATCTGGGGTACAGACTGTGAGTCTGAACTGTTCTCCTGGAAAAAGTCTTTCCAAATCACATACCTGCCAGGAACATTTCCATTTCAGAGACAAATCAATTGGTTACATTAGATTGATTTTCTTCTCAGGTCAGAGGCCAGCCAAACTTCCTGTCTTGTGGTTTCAGGTTGCCTTTGTCCTGCATCTGCTGCTGTTGTCCACTGAACCATCAGGTTGAGCTTGGCAGCTGCCCTGTGGCATTCTTGGCCATCCGTCCTGCTGAGAAGCTTTACCCTTTCTCCTCTCAGTCTACCTTCTGCTCTGTCCATATTAATTTGTGGTAATAACCAAGCAAGTGGAAGTAAGCAACAATTTCACACTTGGTTGTTATGCTGTGGCAAAGCAGTTGGGCAGATCACAGAATCACAGAATTGTAGGGGTTGGAAGGGACCTCTAGAGATCATCGAGTCCAACAACCCTGCCAAAGCACGTTCCCTACACCACATTGCCCAGGTAGGCGTCCAGGCGGGTCTTGAATATCTCCAGAGAAGGAGACTCCACCACCCCCTTGGGCAGCCTGTTCCAGTGCTCTGTCACCCTCAACATAAAGAAGATCTTCTGTACATTTGTGCGGAACTTCCTATGCTGAAGTTTCATCCCATTACCCCTAGTCCTATCCCCACGCACTACTGAAAAGAGTCCAGCCTCACCACTATGGATCTCACACCTCAGGTATTTATAAACCTGGGTCAAGTCTCCTCTCAGCCTTCTTTTTTCAAGGCTAAACAGACCCAGTTCCCTAAGTCTCTCCTCATAGGGGAGGTGCTCCAGACCCTTCACCATCTTAGTGGCCCTCTGCTGGACTCTTTCCAAGAGATCCCTGTCTTTTTTGTACTGGGGAGCCCAGAACTGGACACAGTATTCCAGATGAGGCCTCACCAGGGCAGATTAGAAGGGGAAGGATCACCTGCCTTGACCTGCTGGACACGCTCTTTTTAATGCACCTCAGTATGCCATTGGCCTATTTATTTATTTATTTATTTATTTATTACTGGCCAATTTATTGTCCACCAGGATGCCCAGGTCCCTCTCAGCAGAGTTCCTCTCCAGCAGGTCTTCCCCCAGCCTGTACTGGTGCATGCAATTATTTCTACCCAGGTGCAAGACTCTACACTTGCTTTTGTTAAACCTCATCCGGTTTCTTACTGCCGAGCTCTCCAGCCTGTCCAGGTCTCACTGAATGGCAGCACATCCTTCAGGTGTGTCAGCCAATCCTCCCAACTTCGTGTCATCAGCAAACTTGCTGAGGGTGGTCACTATCCCCTCATCAAGGTCGTTGATGAAGATGTTGATGGTGCCCGGTGGCACAAGTGGTAGGAATGCCGTGTTGCAACACTGGAGGCCCTGGGTTCGAATCCCCACCTGTGGCGCAAGTGGTAGAAGTGCCGCTCTGCTACACAGGTGGCTTGAATCCTGGGGGGTTGGACTTGATGATCTCTAAGGTCCCTTCCAACCCGCACGAGACTATGATACTATGATACTATGTTGAACAAGACCGGACCCAGCACAGACCCCTGGGGGATGCCGCTAGTTACAGGCCTCCAGCCAGACACTACACTGCCAATGAAAACCCTGTGCACTCTGCCAGTCAGCCAATTCTCAACCCACTTCACCGTCCACTCATCTATCCCATACTTCCTCAGCTTTGTTATAAGGATGTCATGGGGGACAGTATCAAAAGCCTTACTGAAATCAAGGTAGACTACATCTACCACCCTCCCCCTGTCCACCCAGCTAGTGACATCTTCATAAAAGGCCACCAGGTTGGTCGAGCACGACCTCCCCTTGGTGAACCCATGCTGGGTACTCCTGATAACCTCCTTATCTCCCAGTTGTCTGGAGATGGCATCCAGCACAAGCTGTTCCATCACCTTCCCTGGGACAGAGGTGAGGCTGACTGGCCTATAATTACCTGGGTCTTCCTTCTTGCCCTTTTTGAAGACTGGAGTGACATTGGCCGTCCTCCAGTCTTCAGGCACCTTCCCAGTTCTCCAAGGCCTCTGAAAGATTACAGAGAGTGGCTCAGCAACGACCTCCGCCAGCTCTCTCAGCACCCGTGGATGCACCCCATCAGGCCCCATGGATTTATGGACCTTAATGTTTCCTAGGCACTCACGGACCACCTCTTCCCTGACTAAAGGGAAATCTCCCATTCCCCAGACTCTCTCATCAACCTCCAGGGTCTGGGATTCCTGAGGTAGAGCCCTTTCACTAAAGACAGAAGCAAAGAAGGCGTTCAGTATTTCCGCCTTCTCAGCATCCCCTGTTTCCAGAGCACTCCCCTCACTTAGTATGGGGCCCACATTCTCCCTAGCCTTCCTTTTGCTGTTAACATATTTAAAAAAGCCTTTTTTATTATTCTTTATCTCCTTATCTAGATTCAACTCCAGGTGTTACAGGAGTTTACAAAAGGAAAGATAGAAGGCTATGAATAATCCTGGGATAGTTTTCTTGCCTCACCATTTCAAGTTTTCACTCAACTGATTTTCCAGGCTTCCTGACAGCTGAAAATTTGAAATTGAAATCCAAGCGGCTTAATTGAGAAAATGAGAGGAGCAGTCAACTGGTTCATGATCATTTACTGTTAGCGGATAAGCAGTGTATAGAGTTCAACTGACTGACCATAGCAACAGTACTTGTAAGTAGTAAGAATAAGGATGCCTTTTCTTCCTCTTTTGTGCAATATATTATTATCCAAAATGTAGTTATTTCATAATCATATGAAGTTTATCCAATATGATAGTTCTTACAGTGAATTTAACTGTGCTACAAACTTGTAAATCTCCACAAAATCAAAGGCCCATTTTTGAGCACTGGCTCTGCATGCATGAATTGTAGAGTCAGGGCATAAGCTAGTGATTGGATGTCAAGTTAAATTTAAGTATCTTCAGTTTGAACTGATTTTGCTTTAACTGCACAATATTCATGTGAACAAGGAGAGAAGAAAGAAGGAACTTTACTCAAAGAGATGTTGCTGCTGTTTTGGATGTGGTCTTCACAGACTTGTAAGTGTCACCTTTTGGTATTTGGGAGTATGTATTGAATCTTATTGTTTTAAATTTCAGTATACTCTAACAAACTGACTGGGGACATTATTCTGGATGTTTTATTTTTATTAGAGAAGAGTGTGATGTTTGTCTGCACATACTTATCGTCACAAAAGTCTTCAGACAGACAAAATGTTTTAGTATTCAGGGTTAATTTTACAAAGCACATTTGCATATGATAATCTGAAAATTTTGTTATAGATCTTGGAACCTTGGAAGAACTGAAATCTGGATGCATATTATCTTTTCACTACAAAAGTTTGATCTGAAATATGAATATTTTATTTGCCAGTAAAATCTTTCTCTCTGGGTTAGAGCAAGAGAGGAAGAGAGAGAGGGGGAGAAAAAAAAGTTACCTTGAGTGTTTGAGTGTTGAGTATTTCATTACCCCAACCTGACATTTGAGCACTTCAAGAGCAGAAACATTCTGGCAGAGTCAGAAGCACAGTTGGTATTCAATAATGTGTTATATTTATGGTAACTGATTCTCAAGTATGTCAGTGCACAATTTCAAGCACTATAAAAGTGAGTAAAAACTAAAGGATATTCATAGGACTTGCTGACAACACAATTTCAGGGAAATCAAAAGATGGTTATGTTCTCAGAATCATCTGCAATTAAAAAGTAATTATTTATTTGTTTAACAGTGTAGGTTTTCTAAAAGCATGAGAAAAGGGCAAAATATTAGCTTTCATTGCTCCATTAGAGGTTTACTGTTTCTGTTAAAAGTATTTTGGGAAAATACCTTTTCATTCCTCTTCCAATGACCCTTGAATTTTGAAGGGCTAAATAATTTGCTCTTAGTTTGAGAAGAAAATTCACATGGGTCGATTTCTGGCATCTCTCTGTGGAAATTACAGAAGAGCTAGAGAAACATGTTATTAAACATACAACCTGGATTTCCAAAAAGCACAACATACCTTCATAATGAGCTTACTGCTCCCTTTTAATGTTGCAATATACTGCAGTACTTAACACAACCATTTCCATAAACGTTTTCTAAAAATATTTGAAAAAGAACAAATAGGCAAATAAACCACACATCTCTAACAATGAGTTTGAGCTTCAGCTATTTTAAAAATAACTACAAGTCTCAGGTTTCTTTAAGGGCATAGGTGTTTTTTTGTTTGTTTGTTTGTTTGTTTTTTCTTTTTTTGGAGGGGCTTCTAACTTCATTCTGATGGTGAGAAAATTACAGCTGAGGAATTATATGGTTCAGCTAGAATGTGCCCCCCTTATTTAATGGGTGAAATGAACTCAACATTCAAAAATATACTACTATTTCTACACTACTGCTTAAAGTATGGCAGCAATAAAAATCTAACTTTTATGTTATAATGTCAGCCTTATGGCAGAAAAATTGACCAGGGATTTAATGTGTGTTTGACAGCCTGGATTTGACATTGGTCCAATTATGAATATCTAAAAAGGACTGATCCAGAAATGATCCAGAAGTGATGAATTATAATTCGGGGACTAAGTTGAGGAAAATGATACACAAGCAGGTGCACACCTTCTTTGAACTCCTTCCACCTGTGTCATCATGCCTGAAGCAAATTTCAAACCAGTATTCACAGATTCACAGAACTGTAAGGGCTGAAAGGGACCTCCAGAGATTGAATCCAATTCTCCTGCCAAAGCAGTCTCTCTAGACAAGGTTGCACAGGTAGGCATCCAGGTGTGTCTTGAATGTCTCCAGAGAAGGTGACTCCTTAATCTCCCTGGACAGCCTGTTCCAGTGCTCTGTCACCCTTACTGTGAAGATCTTATGTAAATTTGTGTAGAACTTCCCATGCTGCAGTTTGTGGCCATTTCCCCTTTTCCTGCTGCCATGCACCACTGAAGAGTCTGGCCTCATCCCTTGCCTCCTTCACCTTAGATATTTATAGACATTTATTACAGAACTTCTGAGGGGGGAGGTTAAGGATCATTGGAGAAGGTAGGAATGACTAAGGAAATAATATTGGACTACCGTGATTTAACCCTGGTAGGCAGGTAAGTCCCACACAGCTGCTCACTCACTGCCACACAGTGGAATGGGTGAGAGAACTGGAAGAGGAACTGAGAAATCTTTTGAGTTGAGACTAAGAGATTAATAGGTAAAGCAAAAGATATATGTGCAAGCAAAACAAATTCACTGCTTCCTATAAGCATGCAGGTGTTCAAACATTTTAAGGATAAAAGGGCTTCATTCATGCATTGTGGTTACTTGTGAATATGAGTGCAGCAACTTCAAATATCTTTCCTCCTCCTTTCCCCTAGCTTTTACTGCTGCACATAAAGCAGTATGGTGGGAATATCCTACAGGTCAGCCAGTGTCAGCTGTATGGATTGTGCCCCCTCCCAGCTCCTTATGCACCTCCACATCTGATGTGACAGATTGAGGAACAGCGGTCCTAGACTAAGTTCAAGCACTGTTCAACAGTACACGTCAGTGTTTTATAAACACTATTTTAATCAAAAATCCAAATCATAGCAACACACAGTCCACTAAGAAGAAAATTAACTTTACTTGCCAGTACTAACACACAGATGTACAAACATAGACATAGAGATTTCTTAATGGCATGAAGCATCTTGAGGTACAGAATAACACAGGTCAATATGCTGTGTGTGCTTTGAGGGACATCATGGGGAAACTGCTGTTGAGTGATGTTAGATGATAGTTTTCTTCTCCCTTCCTTGTACCTTCATATGCACTGTCTGCATTTCCCAATTTGTATTGTGCATCTTTCAGACATGAATTTGAGAATGGGCTGTCTCCTACTAGATTTGTACATTTCCCCAAGTAACATTCTTCAAAATAGGAAGAATATTATAAAGATTTTCAATAAAAATAATAGCTATCTGTGATAAAAACAAGAGGATTTTTTTAATACTGCCTAAACCAAACAAATATTTACTGTGGGAAATACTATTTACAGAGAAAAATCAACCATTCTATCTGAGTAATCTACAGATTCAAATTCCTAAGAATTGCTCCTGTCTGCTGCTATAGTTTCCAGCCTTTGTTAGCATGTCACAGATGAAGAAATTCCAGCTCTCTCCAGTTCACCTTTTACTCTTCCAAAATTTGCAAGAATTCTTATATGTAGTCTCTAATAATAGTAGTTCCCAAGGGTGATTAAATTTGAATTGATAGTTTGTCCTTCAGATGTGCTGACTGTTTCTGCAGTTAGGGGTCAAATATTAAAACAAAACATTTTCTATTGCAGTGCGGACCTACAGGCATCTCATTTTTCTCTCCTAGAAATAGTTTAATATGCAGATGTTGACCATCCTTAGAATCAGCTATGTTCAGTACTATTTGTAGTGGAAGAAATAGAACCCCACCCCAGGGCTCAGTGAGGCAACATATTTCTTTCTTTTTATTTTCAGGGTAAATTTTTGTCCATAATTACACGTTGTTATGGCTACGAGTCCAGATCCAGAAAGACAATGCACTATGCATTAAGGGGAAATAAAATTAAAAATAAACAAACAAACAAAAAACCATACGTATGCAAGTCTCATTTGTGACATTTGTAGAGTTTCTCTTCAAACTCCAGTTGTGCATCACTGCTTGTAGCAAATTAAATTTAGATTAGTTTTAGTAAAAATAACTGGGCTGTGAATGTTACCCATTATGCAAAGAAGTGTAAATGCAGGGGGAAAAAGAAAAATAAATAAATAAATAAAAATGAAACCAAATAATGCTAAATCCAAATATCATTTGTGGGATAACTCTTAACCATTTGGTGACTGGGTTCAGTATGAAATGCTTGAGGGAGAAACCTCAAGAGAGCAACTTTTATGCTTTGCTTTTGGAGTGAGCCTGAAGAGCGGGAACATAAGCGCTTTCCACTTTCCCCTACTGAGAAAATCCTCCCACTCCTCCTCATGTGCCAAAGTAAGAACTTTTGGTGACCATTCAACTTACCAAGAATTGTGGAGACATTCTTTTAAGCAATTAAAATAAGCTGTGAATAGTTGATTCTTTTTAACTTATGTGTCTCTAATTCTGTATCATAGTAACATTCTATAACAAGGAAACAAACATAAAGTAATCTAAGTTGGTATAGTCCTTAAAATGCTCCCACTCACACTTTCCATGTATTTGACTGAACAAAATTAATCATCATTCTGTGATGCACCATTCCTGAAAAATTCATTTTAAAAGATTGTTTCTGGATTTTTTTAAATTTTTTTTTTTTTTAATGTGCTGTTGTAGAGTTTGAAAAACGTCAGCCTCAGGCATTCTTGATTTACTACAGTTTGCAAACATTGCACTCATCTCTTAGCTCTAGAATACACTTATAAGCAAGGTCAAAATATTGTGACCACTTGTGATTTTAAATAAATTTCAGAATATCAAGTTTGGTGCAGTTTTCTAAATTCAAAACGAGTGGATCAGACTTTGTTTTACATATGTATTAATGAGCTTGTATTGTTTCTCTTCCTCTCTTTGTTGTTTTAAAAGTAGGACCATGCAGAAAATTTTAGAAAAACTGCATGAATATCCTACAGGAAAAGCTTTCATTTACTGCTTTCATTTAATTCAGTGTAGAGATTTCAAAACCTTTAGAGCACTCACTTCTACCTCAGTACATCAAGAGAAAAATGATGGAGAATTATTACATTTTTAAAACCTTTTCTCAAGCAGAAGACAGACAATATTTTTTTTCTTTCCCTTTCTGATACATCAGATACATACAAAACATCAGTAATTAAAAACTCAAACCATTGTTGCAGGTCCAGTGTTCAAAGGTGCATTTAGCATCTGTGTGTGATGAATATATTTGTTTTTCCATCTCACAGGATGAAGGATTCACAGTCTGAGTAAACACATCTCTGTATGCCAACAGCAATCACATTCATGCCATTCTGTAAATGTCTCCTTTTGTAGTCTCCTGCCTGTATCTGTTTCAACAGTTTCCAGCAGATAAAGACGTAATCCATTTCAGCAGGTTGAATAATTCTTAGAAATTGGAATGGTCCTAGGAAATACTACGCTGATTATTTGACTGATCACATCAAATAGAAATCAAAGCTCTATGTTGCCCTTTAGAAACAGGTGCACTGATGTTGGGCTCTGTAGGCATTACAATTGGTTATTTGCGTGTTTCCCTCCTTTCCCCTCGCAGCAAAGTATTTTGCCCTGGAGATGAAACAAGCAAAGGCTAAACTAATTAACTGACCAGTAGTGATCTACAGTCTCAGCACCTCTCATTCCTGGAGATTTATCCCATTTTGAATTCATTGCCATTTCCCTCCAGGGAAATAAAGATTGCTGCCTATTAAAGATGGGAACAGAAAAAGGCACCTTCACTGGAGACAGCCTGTACAAGAAAATAATACTGTAATCATTCCCTCCAATCAGCTGAAAAGGATTAAATCTCCTGCTTCTAAAGTAATGTTCCAATTGAGCCTTGGGGAGGAATAATTCATGATTAGGGAGAAGGCTGGTCTAGCAAATGTGAACATTATGTCCATTACTTAAACACACTTCCTGGGCTGACTGCTAATGTACCCAGGGGACCTTGCAGCAGCAGCAACTGATAGGAGCAATGAAATAGGCCGACAAGGACAAGAAGTATTATCATCTGCATTCAACAGCACTACATAGACTTTACCACTGTTAAATCACTGCCTTTGGTAAGTAGCCCAGATAACTCATTTTAATAGAAGAATTCTTCTCTTCTTTATGTGTATTAAACAACAGGCTTTTATGAGCTGTGGCAGTGTATTGATTCTCAGGCAAGGCAGCGTGAATACCAATTCTGTAATTTATGCTGTTTTGTGGCTCTGTCTGTATTTATTATGCATAGTGTATTAAACATTCAATAGCTCAATTTAATCTTTGCAGCCAAATTGTGCAGCACACCATGCCAGATAGTGTTTGTTTCATATACACAGCCCATCTGCTTCCTGTTCTATAATTCATTCAGCAGGCAAACTTTCTGGCAGCCTTGGGCTACCACATATATATATATGTTTTATGTACATGTGGCATATACGTGTTTGTTTTTATATATGTATATATTTGCTTCAGAGACCAGCTTCAAGCAGGTAAAACTGCACTGGGGAAGGAAACTGAAGTGAAGAACAGTGAAAAAAAAAATGACCAGAAAAGCTCTTTGTTTAGAGTTTTGTTGGAGCCAGCAGCAGGGCTGTGCCTGAGCTAGCAGCTGGCAGCTTGTGGGAGGGCTCCTGACTCACCAGGGGCGGAGCTGACACCTCGTGGCAGCATTTAAACTGCTTAGCACGAGTCATCAGCCATTTGCTTCAGAGGCCAGCTTCAAGCAGGTAAAACTGCACTGGGGAAAGAAACTGAAGTGAAGAAAAGTGAAGAAAAAGGACCAGAAAAGCTCTTTTTTTAGAGTTTTTTTGGAGCCAGCAGCAGTACTGTGCCTGAGCTAGCAGCTGGCAGCTTGTGGGAGGGCTCCTGACTCACCAGGGGCGGAGCTGACACTGCCTGCTCTTTATCACTGGTAATTGACCTTGACCTATTTGCTGTGTTAATAAAGAAAGGCCAGGGAGGGCGGGAACACAACACAGAAGGTGTGGGAAAGCTGTGTGAGCACCTAGTTTGGAGGTAGTCAGTGTTTGAGGGCTGCCTGTGCTACCCACTCAATAAGGCAGCAGTGGGAGTGGAGGCTGCGTCTCGTGTGAGCACAGGTCAGTGCTCTTGTCTTTTCTCAGGTAACTTGCTCTTCTGTTGACAGGACCTGATGCTAATGCTTCAAACATGGTCCTCACCAGGAAATGGGCTTCCCGTGCAAAGACTGTGGGAACCCAGACAGAGGGTCTGCTCCAAGATGTGGCAGTTCAGGTCTCTGGCTGCCAGGAGTGCCTCAGCCTGCTGCTGCCAGGAGAGGATGGGAAGGATGAAACTTGTGTGCAGTGTGAGCAGCTAGATGAGCTGCTCAGCCTTGTGGTGGAGCTTAGGGAGGAGGTAGCTAGACTGCGGACAATCAGAGAATCTGAACAGGAGAGGTTGAGGTCCATTAAGGACTGTGAAATTGAAATTGATGAGTGGTGCCAGGCCCTATTGGCCCTGGGATCCAGGCACACAGCTGAGGCTCCCCAAGGAGCCTTGCGAACAGGCGATAGAAAGGAGTGTAGGAGTGTGCAGATGGACTGTGCTCCTGTTGCACTGAGCCCTCAGTCCTCCCTTACCCCTACCAATACAGATGTAGAGGTAGGGGGTGTGGGACTGTCAGCAGAGCCTCTATCCTGCAGTCGCCAATCAGACCAAAGTAGTCTGAGAGAAAAGGATGGGTGGAAACAGGTGCCGGCGGCTCGGTGAAGTGGGTGTCCCCCCCCCCACAACCATGCTCAGCTCCCCAGGTGCCTCTGCAAAATAGGTTTGGTGCCCTGGAACCTGAGGGAGAGGTGAATGCCAATGTGGAAGCAGCCCGACCTGTGAGGGTGCCTCGGGGGAAGCGGACACACCCGCGCCTCAAAACTTCTTCCACACGGAAGGATAGAAGGGTAGTCATCATAGGTGACTCCCTTCTGCGAGGAATGGAAGGCCCTATATGCTGGCCTGACCCTACCCACAGAGAGGTGTGCTCCCTCCCTGGGGCACGGGTCAGGGACATTGCTGGGAGACTTCCCAGTCTGATCTGCCCTTCTGACTACTATCCCCTGCTGCTAGTTCAGGCTGGCAGTGAAGAAGTTAGTAAAAAAAGCCTGAAGGCTATCAAAGATGATTTCAGGGGACTGGGGCGGGTAATCAAAGGAACAGGTGTGCAAGTGGTTATTGCATCTGTACCTTCAGTGGCAGGGAGGGATACTGAGTTGGGCCTAAAAACCCACCTCTTAAACAAATGGTTAAAGAGTTGGTGCCGACATAGGAGTCTTGTTTTTTTTGATCATGGGGCAATTTATTCAGCTCCTGGAATGATAGCTGCAGATGGAAGCGGCCTGTCTCAAAGGGGTAGGGGGGTTCTAGCTGGGGAACTGTCAGGACTTATTGACAGGTGTTTAAACTAGGTAGGATGGGGGAAGGGGACAAAACGAGGGCCGCTGGGTCTGAGGCGGCAGTTCAAGACTCAAAGCAGAGCTCGCTGGGTGCAGACAATGGAGTTAAAAGGCATGGAGAGGGGTGGGGAGATGCTGCCTCCCACAAGTGCCTGTATACAAACGCGCAAAGCATGGAGAATAAACAGGAAGAATTGGAGTTCTGCGTGCGGTCACATGGCCATGATCTCATTGTGATCACGGAGACGTGGTGGGACAGCTCGCATAACTGGAATATTGTCATGGAGGGCTATGTGCTTTTTAGCAAAGATCGGCTGGCAAGGCGGGGTGGTGGAGTTGCTATTTATGTGAGAGAGCAGCTAGAATGTATTGAACTCCACCTGGGGGAGAGTAATGTAGAAGTCGAGAGCTTGTGGGTGAGAATCAAGGGCCAGGCTGGCAAAGGGGACACTGTTGTGGGTGTGTACTACAGGCCTCCTGATCAGGAGGAGGAGGTTGATGAGGCCTTCCATAAGCAACTGGAAGTAGCGGCACGCTACCAGGCACTGGTACTTATGGGGGATTTCAATTATCCAGATATTTGCTGGATGACCAACAAGGCCAGGAATGCGCGGTCCAGACAATTCTTGCAGTGCATTGAAGATAACTTCCTGATGCAGGTGGTAGAGGAACCGATGCGGGATGGGGCGTTGCTGGACCTTATTCTCACCAATAAGGAAGGACTTGTTAAGGAAGTTAAAGTTGGGGGCAGCTTGGGATGTAGTGACCATGAGATGGTGGAGTTTGAGATCCTGAGTGGAGGAAGCAAAGCAAAAAGTAGGATTGCTACCCTGGACTTTAGGAGAGCCAACTTTTATCTTCTTTGAGACCTACTTGGGGCTATCCCGTGGGCCAGGGTGCTAGAAGGCAAGGGGGCCTGTGAGAGCTGGTTAGCGTTTAAACGGCTCTTCTTCCAAGCTCAGGATCGGTGCGTCCCTGTGACTAAGAAATCAGGAAAAGGTGCAAGGAGACCTGCGTGAATGAGTAAGGAGCTCATGTGTAAGCTCCGCGGAAAGAAGAAAGTACATGATATGTGGAAAAATGGTCTGACCCCTTGGGAACAATACAAGAATGTAGTCAGGGACTGCAGAGATGCGACCAGGAAGGCCAAAGCCCACCTGGAGTTGAATCTAGCTAAGGAGATAAAGGATAATAAAAAAGGCTTTTTTAAATACGTTAACAGAAAAAGGAAGGCTAGGGAGAATGTGGGCCCCATACTAAGTGAGGGGGGCACTCTGGTAACAGGGGATGCTGAGAAGGCGGAAATACTGAACGCCTTCTTCGCTTCTGTCTTTAGTGAAAGGGCTCTACCTCAGGAATCCCAGACCCTGGAGGTTGATGAGAGAGTCTGGGGAATGGGATATTTCCCTTTAGTCAGGGAAGAGGTGGTCCGTGAGTGCCTAGGAAACATTAAGGTCCATAAATCCATGGGACCTGATGGGGTGCATCCGCGGGTGCTGAGAGAGCTGGCAGAGGTCGTTGCTGAGCCTCTCTCTGTAATCTTTCAGAGGTCTTGGAGAACTGGGGAGGTGCCTGAAGACTGGAGGACGGCCAATGTCACTCCAGTCTTCAAAAAGGGCAAGAAGGAAGACCCAGGTAATTATAGGCCAGTCAGCCTCACCTCTGTCCCAGGGAAGGTGATGGAAAAGCTTGTGCTGGATGCCATCTCCAGACAACTGGGTGATAAGGAGGTTATCAGGAGTACCCAGCATGGGTTCACCAAGGGGAGGTCGTGCTCGACCAACCTGGTGGCCTTTTATGAAGATGTCACTAGCTGGGTGGACAGGGGGAGGGCGGTAGATGTAGTCTACCTTGATTTCAGTAAGGCTTTTGATACTGTCCCCCATGACATCCTTATAACAAAGCTGAGGAAGTATGGGATAGATGAGTGGATGGTGAAGTGGGTTGAGAATTGGCTGACTGGCAGAGTGCAGAGGGTTGTCGTTGGCGGTGCGGTGTCTGGCTGGAGGCCTGTAACTAGCGGCGTCCCCCAGGGGTCTGTACTGGGTCCGGTCTTGTTCAACATCTTCATCAACGACCTTGATGAGAGGATAGTGACCGCCCTCAGCAAGTTTGCTGATGACACGAAGTTGGGAGGATTGGCTGACATGCCTGAAGGCTGTGCTGCCATTCAGCAAGACTTGGACAGGCTGGAGAGCTGGGCAGTAAGAAACCGGATGAGGTTTAACAAAAGCAAGTGTAAAGTCTTGCACCTGGGTAGAAATAATTATATGCACCAGTACAGGTTGGAGGAAGACCTGCTGGAGAGGAGCTCTGCTGAGAGGGACCTGGGCGTCCTGGTGGACGACAGATTAACCATGAGCCAGCAGTGTGCCCTTGTAGCCAAAAAAGCCAATGGTATACTGGGTTGTATTAAAAAGAGTGTGTCCAGCAGGTCGAAGGAGGTGATCCTCCCCCTCTACTCTGCCCTGGTGAGGCCTCATCTGGAATACTGTGTCCAGTTCTGGGCTCCCCAGTACAAAAAAGACAGAGATCTCTTGGAAAGAGTCCAGCGGAGGGCCACTAAGATGGTGAAGGGCCTGGAGCATCTCCCCTATGAGGAGAGACTTAGGGAACTGGGTCTGTTTAGCCTTAAGAAAAGAAGGCTGAGAGGGGACAAGATCCAGGTTTATAAATACCTGAGGTGTGGGAGCCTTAGTGGTGAGGTTGGTCTCTTTTCAGTAGTGCGTGGGGATAGGACTAGGGGTAATGGGATGAAACTTCAGCATAGGAAGTTCCGCACAAATGTACAGAAGATCTTCTTTATGTTGAGGGTGACAGAGCACTGGAACAGGCTGCCCAAGGGAGGTGGTGGAGTCTCCTTCTCTGGAGATATTTAAGACCCGCCTGGACGCCTACCTGTGTGACATGGTGTAGGGAACGTGCTTTGGCAGGGTTGTTGGACTCGATGATCTCTAGAGGTCCCTTCCAACCCCTACAATTCTGTGATTCTGTGATTCTGTGATATATACACTTAATGCTGGTGAACACACAGCTACCTTATCCAAGTATCTTTATTACCTTAGGGTCCCAGAATTGTTTGACACTGCCTCATTTTTGGTGCTACCCTGCAATTGCATATGTTACTGGAGTCATCACAAAAAATAGTGTTGTCCTTACTTTAAGAAAACTGTGGGAACAGTACACCTATCTTCAGCTCTGTATTTTCTGAAAGTACTGGTAACTCAGAATTGCAAAATCTGAATGAAAACAAAGTACTCTTTTAGTATCGAAAAAATTGCTCTTTCCAAATAGCTTCTGTGGTACACTAGTCCTAAGACTATAGCTATTTTTTTTTAGTCTTAACCTCTGCTCTTACTATTCTGTTTCAGATGTCCCATTTGCTTCGTGTGTATTCATTTTCTTATGAAGTGCACATAAGAAATGTGCTTCCATTGCAGCTGGAGCACTAGGCTGCAACCTGGTGTTGGGAGGCTTTGCTGCTGGGTATGAAATGGCTAGAAGTGTGGGACATGTCTCTCAGCACCTCAGCAGTGGAATTGAGACTAGAGGTTTCTACTTTAGAAGGGAAGTACTGGGAAGTCTTGAAGAGCTGCAGGCTTTCAGTAGTCACTGTTGTTAACTGGCAGAAGATACTCTTCTGACACAAAACTGGTCTTCAGTTTTGCTTTGTTTTTCCTATTATTGCAACCATGTATTCAAATATACTCATATTTGCTTACAATTTGTGGCATCTATTGGAAACTGATTGTGATACTCTGGCATGGAGAAGCACTGTATAGCTATATCTAGGTACTCAGGACAGCTACCATTAGAAACCCCTTAACTAGCTGCTTTGGAATTTGGAACTGCACTGTCAAGAGCTGAACAAATTTTTAATGAGAGTCCATGCTGAGAGGAGCTGGGAGTGAAGGTGGGCAGCATGGACTTAGAGCAGCGAAGTTGCTTGCCTGAATTTCTGCAGTGGAAGTGGGAACTGTATCAGTGTTTCCTGAGTCCTGATGGATGAATTTCTTGGTTATTTCTGTCTCTCTGCCCTATGCTCACAGACAGCATGATAAAAAAGTATCAAAATAATCTATAATAAAAGTCATAGTTTCTGTTTGACGTTTATTAACAGAAGTACTTTACTGCAGATATATGGTTCATAAACTGCACACTTCAGCTATGTTAGGAACCAAGATGATGAGATGCATACTTAAGTTTGTACCAGACAAACAACAAAGACTTAGGCAGACTTATAAAGATTTTGTGCTTGTGCTACTGAGCATAAGTGGGATATGCTCCACTTCTTTCTTTCATTTGGCTGAGAGAGTTCCTTATGTTAACAAATACTGAACTAATTTTTCTTTGTTAGAAGCTGTTCACCTCAAACAGAATGGTGTAACTGGGTACAAGACACCCACATTGTAAAAAGAAGTATAAATGGGAATAGTTTCCTAGTCAATGTGGCTGGGAACTACAGTAATTACAAACTAAGAGAAAAGCAGTGTGATCTAAAAATTATTTTGTTTGCTGAATTTATTTCTTACAGTAAAATCGTGTATATCAAAGACATCCCTCACAATGTACGGAAAACTCTTTCATAATACATGTCTGAATGGGTAGCATGGTAATGATTAGATGGGGATAAAGGTTAAATAGTCAAGAGTTAGGAATGGAAATAAGTTCTGCTGTCCCCTGTATTTTCTTCTGTTATTTCCTCCTTACATTATGATCCTCACTGGTGTGTTAGATGCACAGTTGTTCATTTCAAATCCAAAAATGATGTTTTTTTCTTTTTTACTTCAAAGAGGTGCAATCTTAATAGCCAATTTCTGTCTTCCATTCAGTCAAATCTATTTCATAGTAGCATGCACATAGATCATGCTGCTAGGATTCAACATTTTGAGAGCAAATCTATGATGATTCTAACTACTTCTGAGCTGTGTACTAAGTTCCTATAGCATGCTTAATAATATTTATTCGTTGCATTTGCATAGGCTCAGCTATACTAGATTAGCATCTATAACACTGCTAACACAATTTTAAAGAAAAAATTCTGATATTATTAAATCTTTTCCTTTTTGCACCTTTTGGATAAGCACAAAGAGAAGAGTTTAAAGGGATTTGATTATTATTCCTCACACAAATTTAACAAAGTATATGTACAAAATCAGATTTAATTATGTATTTTTAATACAGTATACAATGAAATCTTTATGATTCTTATTATTGAATTGAAAATTTTGTGTAACTTTTGTTTGTTTTCTTAATTTGATTTATAATAGCAAAATGTTTCTTTCAAGGTGGCTGATTTTCAGCTTCAGGTTGTTGACTCTTGGGCATAGTCTAAATGCACTGCCTACTAGAAATCACCTACCTTGATTGCACACTGATATCACTCAGTGGTTTCCCTAGTACATGGATTTTCCTTTTCATCACAGTTTGCCCAAAAAATAAAAAACAATAATAAAAAAAATACGAGTTCTATATCTCACTCTCTACATATCTCACTAAGCAAGCTGTACCAACCTAACAGACATATTTAGCTGATTTAAACTACTGAGCTGAAAGAGAAAAGAAGGCACTACTGGTGTCTATCTACACTTAAGAGGCAGGCGATATTCACTGGCAGCTGTTCCTGACGTGTGTATGAGAGCACTAGTGCTCTACCTTGCATAGCTTTCATTGCATTTATGGCTGTCCTAAAGTATGGAAGCTTCAGATGACACACCACTTAAAAGAAAACAGTACTGAATCCATTGCTTGCAGATGGCAGTGCTTCACTAAGATCTGACCCTGTTGCTTGGCAGTCTTGTCTTAATGCTTCTTCCTACATTTGAGACTTTTGGAAATGCAAAGCTGAAGATTTTTAGCTCTTGTAGCAACTCTGTGATTTAACTGATCTCATATAAAGCCTAAATCCTTGAACAGTGTCAGACATAAATGCAGGACTTAAAATTTCCTTTCAGCATGTGGATGGATTCTGGACTTTGACATGTTTCTGTAAAAGGTGTACAAGAATGTGACTTGAGTGCACAGCTGAGAGTCCTCTTTAAAATGATTCAAGACTTGGTTTCTGTCACTGCTTTTTGTACATCGTGATGTCAAACTGAGTTGGTAGGCTGGAGTAATATAGAGTTCAGCTGTTCAAGAATAATTACATGATATACATAATAAGTTCCTCCATCTTGAGGAACACATACCTGGCAAAGAAAGAAGTCAAGTCCCTGAGCTTCTGGAGAGTGAACCTCAGGCTGTTTAAGGAATTACAAGATGAAATTCCCTGGGAAACTGTCCTTGGGGACCTAGGGATAGAACAGAGCTGCAAACTTTTTAAAGACCTTTCTGAAGCACATGAGCTCTTCGTTCCCCAGCATAAGAAATCAAGCAGTGGAGGCAGAAAACCATGACTGAGCAAGGACCTGGTAGTCAAGCTGAGAAGGAAAAGTACTTTTTTTCCCGACTACCTACTAAAAGTATCTTTTTTTCCTAAGAAGGAAAAGTACTGGCAGTAGAAGCAGACACTGGTTGCCTGAGAAGAATACAGGGATGGCATCCAGAAAGCCAAGGCACAGGTGGAAATGAACTTGGTAAGAATGTGAAAAATAACAAAAAGGAGTTCTACAAATACTTTGGTCAGAAGTGGCAGGCAAAAGAGATTGTACACTGCTTGATAAATTAGAAGGGAGAATAAAATTCAAGAGAGTCATGGGGAAGGCTAAGCTACTCAACAAGATCTTAGTCTCAGTCTTCAATGGCAGTTGAAGACTTCCCATGTCTCTCACGTCCCTGAATCTCTAGGTGGGGGAAGAAAAATCCCTCCACTGTAAGTTAAGAGTGGGTTTGAGACTGGTAGAACTGAATGTGTACAATTCTATCGGGCCTGATAACTAGCACCCTAGAACTGGAAGACATTCAAGGTCTCTTCCATCCTAAACCATTCTATGGTTCAATGACTATATGAAATTGGAAGCTCAGAATTACTTCACCTTCATGAACACAGCCCAGCCCTTGTAAAATGCAGCATGGGATGGGCTTTCAAAGCTGCTGAAGTCTACTAAGAATCTGTGGGCCTTTTTGTTCAGTTTTAAATCCTGTTTCATCCATTTTTGTGTCCAGTCTTCAGTCTCTGCTTGTCTAGACATTTTTCAATTTTAGGTTCTCCTAAGATATGCTTAGGAATGACTACACATTTGTGGGAATAGATAAAATTGCCGTCAAAACTTCTTTTCAAGTGCTCTTTTTTTCTTCCTTCAAAAATGCTACATTCAACATATTGAATCCATTCAATATTGAGTATCCATGAGCTTACTGAAGAAGAGTAGAAAAGATAATAGAATAGTACCAGAACACTACGCAACTTTAACTGTCAGTTTTTTACTAAAACAGAAGCCTCCTATTTCATGCATTTCCCAGATAGCATGTGGGTTCTTTTCAATGTAAGGCTCTGCTTTCAGCAAAATTATTAATTATAGATCACAATAAGCTGTTAGGAGCAAAACACACAGATAATTTAAAAGTGAAATGAAGCACAGTACATAGATAAAGCAATTATTTATTTCAGAGGTGATTAACAGTAGCAAAACAAGCAAACTGATACTTGAACCTGAAGTAAATTATACCCATTTGAAAATGTTAATCTACTTGCTTATTTGTGCATTGCAACCTAATGCAAAGGTAATGCATAACAAGGTAAGTTTTATCTCCTGTGTTCTAAGGTCAGTAGCAATGGACTGTATTGAAAGAGAAGCCTATCAAAAAAGTTTTCTTAGTTTTGCAGAGCAAAGCAACCGAGGTTTAAATTTTTTGGTACTATGATTGTAGTGTATTAGGCGGTAGGCGGGGTCACGGGATGTGACGAGACAGGTCCCTCCTCCTTAGTTAATATTCATGATGGGCGGGATTAGCCCCGCCCACTTTCTAGCATTCTAGCATATACCAAAAGTTATATAAGGGTCTGTTTGTTTTAATAAAATGCCTTTTGCCACGCACTCCCTTGTTGTGTCGGCATCTGGTCCAGCTGTGGATACCTGTGGACGAACAGGACGCACGGCACCGTGTAACATATGATAGACTATAAACCTTTAAAAAGCACTGAATGTACATATTAGTTGAACAGCCCTTGGGTAGTTACGCCTATTCTTTCACTTTAAAGTTTATTTCCTTAGACTTTACGTGACATTCTTGTTTGCCATGTCAGAATATTTATCTCAGAGCAAAACACTGTGATTTTCTGAGAAGATAAATGAGGCTAGAAACAATCTGAGTTTATTACAAGATGAAAACCATGATGGTAATCCAATCTAGTTCTACACTTAAATCAGTGTTTAACTCATTGTGTTATCTGGCTCTCGTGAGACAGCAATTGCATTTGAAATGTAAAACTTTGCTCATACACCATGGAGATGGTTATTTTAAGAAGTCACAGGGCAGGTATGCATTAACTTCACGTTTATAGAGGCATAAATCAGGTCCATGTTAATGATTTGGTGAAATGTAAAACGACCCCAATATTGTTAATTCTGAGGTTTCCACTTTTCATGAAAGTAGAGTTTGCTCAGTTTGAAAAATTTTTGAATGCAGTGTTACTGTAAAACTCTGCAAAAATACTAGTCAATTCTTAAAATGAAAATGTAAAGAGACACTATGGAAAACAGCATTTTCCTGGATGGCATACTAGATTACATGAGGAATGAGTATGTGATCCAAGACAGTCAGCATGACTTCACCAGGGATTCACCAGGATGCCTAACCAATCTGGTGGCCTTCTATAATGGGGTGATGGCATTGGTTGACAAAGGGAAGGCAACCATTGTCATTTACCTGGACTCATGCAAGGCCTTTGACATGGTCCCCTACCACATCACAGAATCACAGAATCACAGAATCACAGAATCACAGAATCACAGAATCACAGAATCACAGAATCACAGAATCAATGACCTGGGTTGGAAGGGACCTCAAGGATCATGTAGTTCCAACCCCCCTGCCTAGCAGGGCCACCAAACATACACCTTTACTAGATCAGGTTGCCCAGGACCCCGTCCAACCTGGTCTTGAACACCTTCAAGAACGGGGCATCAACAACCTCCTTGGGCAGCCTGTTCCAGGGCCTAACCACTCTCCTAGTGAAGAACTTACCCCTAACATTCAACCTAAATCTTCCCTCTTTTAACTTAAAACCATTTCCCTGTGTCCTGCTATTGGACATCCTTCTCTCCAAATCAGAAAGATGTGGATTTGATGGGTGGATCACCCAATAGATAAATAATTGGTTGAAAGGCCACAGATAAGGGATGTTATCAATGGTTCTATGTCCAGGTGGAGGCTGGTAATGAGTGGTGTCCCTCTGGGGTCTGTCTTGAGACTGGTGCTCTTTAACATCTTTATCAGTGACATCAATGATGAAACTGAGTGCATGCTCCGCAACTTTGCTGATAACACCAAGCTGAGTGGTGTGGTTGACATGGTGGAAGGAAGGGATGCCATCCAGAGGGACCACCACAGACTTGAAAGGTAGGCCCAGGTGAATTCAACACAGAATAGTGCAAGGCTGCCAGGGCTGTAGTGACCATGCTACAGTTGAGTTCATAATCTGGAGGTTTATGAAGAAGGCAAAGAGTAAAATTAGGAAGCTGAATTTCAGGAAAGCTAACTTGCTGCTCATCAAGGAGTTAGTCAACAAAATATCCTGAGTAGCTGTCCTCATGGGCAAGGGAGGAGAACAGAGCTGGCAGAGCTTTCCTCAGTGTGCAAGAGTTCTCCATCTCCATATGTGACACAGTCAGGAAAGGAAGACAACAGACCAGCATGGCTGATATAGGACCTGATGGTCAAACTGAAGAGCAAGAAGAAAATTCACAGGCAGTAGAAACAGAGAAAGGTACTGTGGGAAAAGTATAAGGCTATGTATGGTTGGTGTCAGGAAAGCCAAGGCCCAGCTTGAACTGAACTTGGTCAAGGGATGCCAGGAAGAACAAGAAAGGCTTCTACAGGTAACCTCAACCTGAAGAGGGAAGTCCACAGTGGCATACCCTCCACAGCACTAAGGTACTTAGTGTCTTTTTCCCTTGGTCTTCACTTGGCAAGTCCCTGGTAACAGGAAAAAGGACAATATCACACACATTTTTAAGAAGGGTAAAAAGGATGACCCAAGGAACTGTCAGTCTCATCTCTGTGCACGGAAAGATAATGGAGAGGATCCTCATGGATGGTATGCTTAGGCACATGGAAAGCAGTGAGGTGATATGGGAGAACCAGCATGGCCTTGCCAAGGGCAAATCCTGCTTGACTGACCTAGTGGCATTTTATCTGGAGTGGACACTTTTCACACCGAAAGCAGGAAATTGCCTGAGCTGGCTAAGGGGCAGTTCTGCCAGGGAGCATCAGCCACATGCCATGGTCCTCTGCACTACAGTAGCATTCTGACGTCACAAGGGTAGAGCCAACAGTGGAGGGATCACCCCCTGCATGTATGAAATCTGTCAGTAGGGGCCAGAGCGAACAGAGATGGTGAGGTGCAACAGAAGGGCATAGTGCAGCAGTTTGCGTGGGTAGCTCACACAAGGCAGGAGAGAAGGAGGGCAAAGAGAGTGGAGTATCTCTGTCCACTCAGGAGAACAATGCACCTACCAGCTGCCTCCCAGACAAAAAATCTGGCCATGGTCTCCACCAGGCAGAAAGCTCTGGCAAGAAAGAATGTGGAGACTCAGATGGAGCACCTGCCTAAACATGTGGCACATGTGGCAGTTCAAGTATCTGGCTTCAGTGAGTGCCTGAGCCTGTTGCTGCTGGGGAAGGGTGGCAGAGATTCTATCTGTGTGACGTGTGAGCACGAGGATGATCTGCTTAGTATGGTGGCAAAGCTTGAGGACGTGGAGAGATTAAGGAGTATCAGAGAGTGCAAGCAGGAGATAGATTGGTGGAGTAACTCTCTCCCCAACTTGCAAGAAAGACAGAGAGGTGATATCCCCCTAACAGAGGTAGGCCACCTCTATGCCATAGTTGAGCAGAGGGAGGTGATTTAAGGGAAGAAGAGTAATGGAAACAGGTCAGCATCACAGCTCAGCATCACAGGCAACCCTCATCCCAACCTACCTTGGCTCCCTGTGTGCCCTTACGAAATACGTTTGAGATACTCAAAACTTGAAGGAGAGGTGATTGAAGATGTGGTGGAAAGTCCATCTATGAGGTTGTCTAGGGTGAGGCGGTTGACTCCACTCCTCAAGGCTGCCTCTGCCAAGAAGGACAGAAGGGTGACTATTGTAGGTAACTCCCTGTTGAGAGCAACAGAGGTCCCTGTGTTGGCCCAACCCTGCACAAAAGGGGAAGTACGCTGCCTCCCTGGGGCCTGTGTCGGGGATATTTCTAGGGAAATTCCTAGCCTGATCTGCCCCTCTGATTATTATCCTTTATTGATAGTTCAGGCTGGCACCAATGAAGTTGCTAAGAGAAGTCTGACAATTATTAATCTCGTAATAATTAATCTCATAAATACAGGGCTGAGAGGCTGATGCAGTTGCAAGAATTTTTATTTATTTATTTATTTATTTTGACAATGGAGCAGTTTACTTAGCCCCTGGCCTGATGGCTGCTAAAGGGTCTCACCTACCTCAAACTGGGAAATGGACCCTGGTCCAGGCGCTGGCAGGGTTCTTTGAGAGAGCTTTAAGCTAGATGTGAAGGGGGAGGGGCATGAAACCAGGCCTGCTTGAGATGAGCCTAGGAGAATGATGACGGGATTGGGGGTGAGGCAACAGGCTTGGCTGAAGTGCATCTACACCAATGCACTCAGCATGGTCAACAAACAGGAGAACATGGAAGCCATTATGAGTCAGGCAGACTGTGACTTAGTTGCCATTATCATCATAGTATCATAGTATCATAGTCTCGTGCAGGTTGGAAGGGACCTTAGAGATCATTGAGTCCAACCCCTCGGGATTCGAGCCTCCTGTGTAGCAGAGCGGCACTTCTACCACTTGCGCCACAGGGGGGATTTGAACCCAGGGCCTCCGGTGTTGCAAAGTGGCATTCCTACCACTTGTGCCACTGGGGCACACAGAAATACAATGAGATTGATGCCATGACTTCAGTGCTGCAATGGATCAATATAAGCTCTTCAGAAGAGAAGGGCAAGGAAGGAGGGCTGGTGGAATGTCTGTATTAGAGGGTGTTTTGAAGTTGTTGTGCCTGAGGCTGGGAATTATGAGGTTGAATCTCTATGGGTATGGATCAGGAGGAGGGCCAGCAAGGGAGACATTCTGGTGGGCGTCTGTTATAGTTCACCTAACTGGAATGAAGAGAGATGAGGCTTTCTAAAAACCACTAGTAGAAATTGCACTATCACCAGCCCTTGTAGTCATGGGGAACTTCAGCTTCAATGGTATATGTAGGGAATACAGTGCATAGATGAAGCAGTCTAGAAGGTTTGTAGAGTGTACGGGAGATGACTTCCTGGTGGAGCTGGTAAGAGAAACTACTGGGGAAGGTATTTCACTAGACCTGCTGTTGACAAACAGAGAAGGACTGGTGGGAGATACGATGGCTGGCAGCTGTCTTGGACAGATTGATTGTGAAAGGGTAGAGTTATAGATTCTTGGTGAAGACAGGAGGGGGAGGGGGTGGCAAAACTACTACCCTGGATTTCCAGAAGGCAGACTTTGAACTGCTCAGAACACTATAGGGAGAGTCCCTCGAGATTCAGTCTTGAAAGGTAAAGGGGTCCAAGAAGGCTGATCACTCCTCAAGAAGAAAATCTTAAAGGTGCAAGAGTAGGCTATCCCCCTGTGCTACAAGATGGGCTCATGGGGATGAAGATTGGCGTGGATGAACAGAGCTTTTCCTGAGGCTCCAGGGGAAGAAGAGAATCTTCCTCCTGTTGAAGAAAGGACAGGCAACTCAAGAATACAAAGAAATGTTAGGATGTGAAGGGAGTAAATTAGAGAAGCAAAAGCCCAGCTTGAACTCAACTTGGCTGCTGGGGTAAAGGAGAACAAAAATCATTTTTTACAAATGTATTAATAGTAAATAAGGACTAATGAGAATCTCCCTTCTTTACTCGATGTGTTGGGGAACATGACCATCAAGAATAAGGAAAAAGCTGTGATTCTCAATATCTTCTTCATGTCTGTCTTTAAAATTCATAACAGTTATTCTCAGGGTAGCGTACCCCCTGTCCTGCAAGTCCCAGATGGAAACCAAAGTAAACCCCTGCTATTAAGTGGAAACAGTAGAGACCTACTACTCCACCTGGACTGCTACAAGTCCATGGGACTGGATGGGATCTATCCAAAGATGCTGAGGGATCTGGCAGAGGTGATAGCCAAGCCTCTTTCCATCATCTATCATCATTCGTGGTCAAACAGAGAGGTCCCAGAGAATTGGAGGCTTGCCAGTGTGACTCCCATCTGCAAGAAGTGTTGCAAGGAGGATCCAGAGAACTACAAGCCTGTCAACCTGACCTTTGTGCCAGGTAAGGTTATAGTAAAGGTCATCTAGATGGAGATCACATGGCATGGGCGGGACAACCTGTGGAACAGGCCTAGCCAGCATGGATCCATGCTAGACCAACCTGCTCTCCTTCGATGGCTGAGTGACCTGCCTGGTGGCTGATGGAAAGTCTGTTGATGTAGTCTACCTAGACTTCAGAAAAGCCTTTGGCAGTGTCTTCCATAGTATTCTCCTGGAGCAGCTGGCAGCCATTGGCTTGGTCAGGTACTCTCTTTGCCAGATGGCCAGGTCCAGCAAGTGGTGGTGAATAGAGTCACATCCAGCTGGTGACTGGTCACAAGTAGTGTTCCCCAGGAGTTGTTGTGGGGCCTGTCCTGTTCAGTGTCTTTATTGATGACCTGGATGAGAGCATGGAGTGTGCCCTCAGTAAATTTGCAGATAATACCAAGTTGGGAGGAAGTGTCTATTTGCCTGTGGTTAAGGAAGGCCTTATAGAACAATCTGGACAGACTGGATAGCTTGGCTGAGGCCAATGCAATGAAGATTAATAAGACCAAGGGGAGGTCCTGCACTTTGGTCACAACAACTCCAGGCAATGATACGGACTTGGGGCAGAGTGGATGAAAGACTGTGTAGAGGAAATGAACATGGGGGTATTGGTTGACATTCATCTGAACATGAGGCAGCAATGTGCCTGGGTGGCCAAGAAAGCCAATGGCATCCTGGCTTCTATCAGAAACAGTGTTGCCAGCAGGAGTAGGGAAGTTATCATCCCTGGTGAGGCTGCACCTTGTGTACTGGGATCAGTTTTGGGCCCCTCACTATAAGAAAGACATTGGGGCCCTGGAGTGTGTTCAGGGAAGGGCAGTGAAGCTAGTGAGTAGTCTGGAGAACAAGCTTTATGAGGAGCAGCTGAGAGAACTGGGAATATTTATTCTGGAGGACACTCAAAGTATATGTTATCCCTCTCTACAGCTACCTAAAGGTAGAGTTGAGTTGAGGTTGGGGTGAGCCTCTTCAAACTGCGCCATATGAGATTCAGATTAGAAGTCAGGACTCTGAGAAATTGATCAGGCACTGGAACTGGCTGTCCAGGGAGCTTATGGAGTAACTGTCCTTGGAGTTGTTCAAGAAACACTTAGATGCAGTATTGAGGGATGCCATTTAGAGGGAAATATTGATTGTAGGTGGACAGTTGGATTGGATGCTCCTAGAGTTCTTTTCTGACCTTGGTGATTCTATGATTCCATGATTCAAGGGATGAAGATCTGGCTGCAGAATAGAGTCCAGAGAGTGGTGGTCAATGGCTCAATGTCTGGATGGAGATCAGTGATGAGTGGTGTCCCATGATGGTCAGTGCTGGCACCAATACTCTTTAATATCTTTATCAGTGATATTGACTGTGGGGTCAAGTGCATCCTTTTCAAGTTGTGGGGTGCAGACAGCACACAAGAGGGATGAGATGCCATCCAGAGGGACTTAAACAGGCTTGAGAAGTAGGTCCAGGTGGACCTCATCAATGTCTTGCACTTAGGTCAAGGCAACCTCATGATCAATACAAGCTGGGGCATGAAAAGATTGAGTGCAATCCTGCTGAAAAAGACCTGGGGGTAGTGGCAAATGGGAAGCTGGACACAAGCCAGCAACATTCCCTCACAGCCCCAAAAGCCAGCTGTATGCTGGTCTGCATCAAAAGAAGTGGCCAGCAGGTGGAGGGAGGTGACCATCTCTGCTCTGCGCTGGTGTGATCTCATCTGGATTACTGTGTTCAGGTGTGGAGTTCTCAGTACAGGAGACTCAGACCTTGGAACATTTCCAAAGGAGGGTCATAAAAATGATCCAAGGGATGAAAAACTTCTCCTGAATGGAGAAGCTGAGAGAGCTCAGGCTGTTCACTCTGGAGAAAATAAGGCTCTGGGAACACCTGAGAGGAGACTTTCATTATCTGAAAGAGGGCTATAAGAAGGAAGGGGACAGACTCTTTAGCAGGGTCTGTTGTGACAGTCAAGGGAAATGGTTTCAGGCTTAAAGAGTGGAGATTTAGGCTGGATATAAGGAAAAAACTTTAAAATAAGGATAGTAAAGCACTGGAACAGGCTGCCCAGAGAGGTGGCCGAAGCCCCATACCTGGAGACATTCAAAGTCGGGCTGCACAGGGCTCTGAACAACCTAATTGAGATGCTGGTTTTCCGAAAGACTTTTGGGTAGTTGGGCTAACAACCTTTAAGGGTCCCTTCCAACTCAAATGGTTCTATGGTTCTACATTTTCTTTTTATCTAGTTTGTCTGCTTTCCTCCCTCTCTTGCTCTTAAAAAGCTCCTCAGTATTCAGCTCTCATGGACATCCAAGTTTCATTTGAGACAACAAAATCATTATAACAGACCTACCAATTATCCTGTGGTTTCTGACTGTTCTGTGCCTGATAAACAATGCAAGGCTGTCCAAATTTTCTGTCTCTGTTGCTGTATCCCTCTCCCAGGGTAGATGCATAGAGACATAACAACTCGTCTTCAATAGAACTCTGACTCATAACGCAATAAATTGTGTAAGGAAGTGAAACACAGTCCTTGAACAGAGCTGCTTCAAAAATATGTAGCAGCATGTGCTTAACACCATGGTAAATGGTTCACTGGAGAAGATGTTTGTATCCACAGGCAGATGGGGGACTGCTGCAGACGCAGAGAGATCTGGCTTTTTTTATGCACCAAGTTTCCATTGATTCTGGGGGGGAGGAAAATTTTGCTATTAAAGAAATTAAGGGGACTACAGCTTAAATTCACAGAATCACAGAATCACAGAATTATCAAGGTTGGAAAAGACCTAGAAGATCATCTAGTCCAACCATTACCAATACTTCCCAGCTAAATCATATTCATCAACACAACATCCAAACGTTTCTTGAACACTCCCATGGTCGGTGACTCCACCACCTCCCTGGGCAGTGCATTCCAATGCCTGACTACCCTTTCCAAGAAGTAAACTTCCTAATGTCCAGTGCCTGAATCTCCCCAGGCGCAGCTTAAAACCATTCCCTCTAGTTCTATCACTGATTACACAAAAGAAGAGGCCAACCCCCAGCTCACTACAACCTCCCTTCAGGAAGTTATAGAGAGCTATAGGGTCTCCCCTGAGCCTCCCCTTCTCCAGGCTGAACAATCCTAGCTCCCTCAGCCTCTCCTCGTAAGGCCTGTGCTCCAGACCCCTCACCAGCTTTGTCGCCCTCCTCTGAACATGTTCCAGGGCCGCAATGTCTTTCTTGTAGTGAGGGGCCCAAAACTGAACACAGTACTCGAGGTGCGGCCGCACCAATGCCAAGTACAGGGGGACAATTACCTCCCTGTTCCTGCTAGTAACACTGTTTTTGATGCAAGCCAGGATGCCGTTGGCCTTTTTGGCCACCCGGGCACGCTGTCGGCTCATGTTCAGCCGAGCATCAATCAATACCCCCAGATCCGTTTCCTCAACACAGTCCTCCAGCCACTCTGCCCCAAGCCTTAAATTAAATTAGATGATGATGATGATTTTAACATATATATGCCTGTAATCATTGCTATTCTGATACTTTCTTGGCAACTGAAATTGCCAAAATGTATTTATAATTGAATTATTATTATTATTATTATTATTATTATTATTATTATTATTATTATTATTATTATTATTATTATTATTATTATTATTATTATTATTATTATTATTATTATTGTGACAGAATGTCTTGGGTTGAAAGTGACCTTAAAGATCACCAGGTTCCAAGTCCCTTGCTATGGACAGAGTTCCAACCACTAAGTCAGGCACTAGATCAGTTTTTCCAGGGCTCCATGCAGCCTGGCCTTTGACACTTCTAGGGATGGAGCATCCAAGACTAGATTTGAATTCAGCTTTCTAACGTGAAAAGCCAGTTCAGACACTGAACCTCCTTACATCGTAAAATTTATTCTGCTTGTCTGTGGATTAAGTTAAATGCTCCTAAGTGAACTAAAGCCCTCTGCTGATGCTTTTCACAGAGGGTACTTCCCTTAATGAGGAGACTAAAAGATCAAACAAACAAAAAACCAGAAACAAAACAGGAAAGAGGAATGTATTTTTCTCTTCAGTACAAATATTAAAGAGACATTCAAAAGAATACAAATATTCAAGAGACATCCTTTCAACATTTCATTGTTGAAAGGATGGTTTACTCTAAGAGGAATGAGTGGAACATCAACGAAGGAAACTTGTCTTTCTTCAAGTTGCTATAGTTCTCTAATGATGGAAATGTTGCAGAAATACATTTAAGAGGATAAGCTGCCTAATTCAGAACTGAAGTTTTTGTGTCATTTCTTTCATTTCTTTGATTATTGTCAAATGCTTGTTTCTCAAGTAAAAATGTGCCTTTTCTTCTATACCGAATACAAAACTGCTGTGGTCAAGGTAAATTTTACCATGTGTTTTTCATCCCTGCTCCTACAGTCTCTATCATTATTTACTTTTTGTACTTATTTGACAAAGTGAGCTGGAATGTGCACAACAAACATATGCTTAATGCATGGTTAACTTGGAGTTTGTTGTAGGTGGAAAGATATACGCTCCAAATGGATTGTGTAAGGGATCTTCAGAGTAGAACGTAGGAATTAGAGACTCAAAATTTTGTTGAAAATCGGCTGGAGTTGAACACTTAGTTCCCACTGAAAACCAATCTAAATGTAATTGAGTTTTAAATGTTAGACAGTGGAAGAAGAAATACCAAACACCTTTACAGTTCTGCTCATCTTGCTGTTCAGACTTACGTTCATCTGTCAGCTGTGTCATCTTTTCACTAACCCATTTTGTTATTACAAAATATTCACTATTTATTGCAATAATATGAATGTGAATCTTTCTACAGATATTGGAACCCGTGAAGCAGAACTGGCTCAGCTGCACACTCAAAGAAATCAAAGTCCTATGTCTGTTTTGTTTTGAAAAGAATTATATACTGTCAATTCATGGGGGAATGGGAAGATTACTTTCTTCTCCCTAGTGGCAGTTCTGGGACATGGCCAGTCTTTCCTGTTTTGTCATAAGATGGTGATTGTTCAGTGTTTCCCTCCGATTTTGGTTTTTGAGTACAGATATTAAATGTAATTAAATAAAAAGTACATTTTTTCTTTCAAGGAAAGTTCAAGGAAACATAAAGAAAACTTTATTCAGTCCTAATTAGAGAAAAATTTCAAATTTGACATTGGTCCACCCTAAAGATTCCGAATAAATAAATAAATAAATTTTAAAAATTGAAGCATTATTTTATTTATTTTTAAGCCTCCTTTAAAGTTCATGATATTTAAGCTAGCTTTAGGATTTCTAGCTTGCTAATTTTTTATTTATTTATTTTTTGACAATCTGGGCAGTGATGAAGCCTAATTAAGTAGGTTGCCTTTATGTGAATTGATTTGCCCTTACAGATACATAATTGCATGCTTTTGCCCGAAACTCTCCATTCTACCAAATACCAAGGAGTTGAAAAGGGTTGAGATAAATTATTCCCTTATTTATATTCCTTCAGTTTCTCCTCTTGTCTGTCCAAACAGTCCTAAGTCTGTGAAAAAAAAAACCCAAAATAAAACCAGAAAGTACATAGGATCATCATTATTTTTCTACTGAAGGATAGTAGGAGAAAAGTCATAAGATCTTTGTAAATTTATGCACATATAAATAGTAAAACAAAGTCTGGATTTTTAAATACTACTTCAAGGATCAAATATGTTCCTGTAATTTGCTGTGTCTGTAAAGTTACATATCAGTATTACTTGCTATGTGCTACACTGTGCATGATAATATAATAAGACCATATTCTTGGGGAAATCTTATTTCTTTTTTCTATTTATTATTATTTCTTTATTTTCTGTTATTATTATTATTATTGATATATGATTTTTCTGTAAATCAGTCATCTAGAAACCATTAAGCATCTTGCTACATGCTACTTTGTTCCAATGAAGGGCAAGGCTTGAGTATGAGCTTTGGCACAGACTTCTGGTTTCTGAACTGGCACAGGAAATATGAATGTTAAAGAGGTGATGGATTCCAGTCAAAGAGGGCTTGAATCCCTTTGTTATTTCTCATCACTGATGACTTTAAAGTCTGCTATTGACACTGAGCAGTGTTCAACTGAGGAGTGTTCCTTGTCAAAGCAAGGACAGTGGAACAGGGTCAGAGAGATGCATGTTGGTTTCTAAATGGAGAAACCTTTCTGGTGGTGAGCATAGTGATAAAAATAGCTGGAACTGAGGAGAGAACAGAGACAAAGGGATGAACAAAAGGTAAAAGGGACACCAGAGTTTAAACTGCATATAATCAGACCCTGGATTTATCCCTGTTTTCTGAATTTCTACCAAACATCTTTTTGCTATTGGCATATTTTTGCAATGTTTTGGTTTCTTTCTTAGGTAGAGCAAGCCATCAGATAAAGGGAGTGATGAAAATAGTTCTGGAAACATGTACTATTCAAAAAAAAAAAAAAAAGGGGGGGAAAGGAAAGAAAATTAAAGAAAAGAAAATTAAAGGAAAGGAAAGGAAAGGAAAGGAAAGGAAAGGAAAGGAAAGGAAAGGAAAGGAAAGGAAAGGAAAGGAAAGGAAAGGAAAGGAAAGGAAAGGAAAGGAAAGGAAAGGAAAGGAAAGGAAAGGAAAGGAAAGATGACTATTTAATTGCATATTTGAACTAAAGAGTTTTCCAAGTAAGTAAATAATATAAGTGAATTCTACTAGACATGGTCAAGGTCAGGACATTTGCAGTAAGCTTAAGCTTTGTGTATCAGGTGTCCTGTTGCCTACAGTTTTAGAAATACAAACATACACACTCCAAGTGGCAAAACCAGTGGGAGATTCCAGTCTCACTTTGCTTAGCTTGCCATTCTCCAAGTTTAAATGATGCAAAAGGTATGTGAGTTCTGTCTGGAAATCATATAAACT
This sequence comes from Coturnix japonica, assembly GCF_054131305.1. Lineage (NCBI taxonomy): Eukaryota > Metazoa > Chordata > Aves > Galliformes > Phasianidae > Coturnix > Coturnix japonica. The sequence goes on from NC_140702.1 coordinate 36,931,000, forward strand.
CCAATCAAGAATGCAGCCACAATTGATTGAGCACCTTTTGTAGAATTTTATGTTGGAAGAATGATTAGTCAGATGTTTCACTACTTTGGAGTTCTCACTTTTCTTTGTTATGGTAATGGTTTCTGATGTGAAATTGTAGGTGACTGTGCTTCTAGAAAACAAGCATGTGAGGTGCAGTACTCACAAATTTTCCTTCTTTTGAATAACTAGAAAATCTTTCATGAATGCTTGCATTTTCGTCTAAAACTGAAGCAACAGAAATCTTGTAGTATAGTCTTGTTTACTCAAAGACTGCATGTTATGTTAACATTGTTTTAAAAAAATACTTGTGTCATGATTTTGGCTGGGATAATTTCTTTGTAGAGGCTTCCATGATGCTGTGTTTTGGATTTTTAATGAAAACAGTGTTGATAACACACCAGTGTTTTAGTTGTTGCTGAGCAGTGCTTACACAGAGCCAAGCTACACAAAATGCTGTGCCAGTGAGGAGGCTACGGATGCACAAGAGAGAGAACAAAGCCAGCGCAGCTGACCTAACTTAGCCAAGGGATATTCCATACCTTCATATTCAGCAATAAAATCTTGGGTAAAGGAGGAAGGCGGGTGTCTCATGCATAAAGGCTTACCGGGATACCATTTGGTGTGGTGGCTTTTATCTTCCCGATAAGCCTTTATGCATGACAAACCCTGCTTTCTCAGAAGTGGTTGAACATCTGCCTGCTGATGGAGAGTAATGAATTAATCTCTTCTTTTGCTTTCCTTGTGCATCCAGCTTTTGTTTTATCCTATAGACTCTTTCTCTTGACCCCTGTGTTTTCACATTTTTACCTTTCTGATTCTCATCCCAATCCCACATTGTGGGAGTGAGTGACTGTTGTGAGACTGGGCTGCCTACTGGATTCAAACCACAACTTGTAAACCCACAAATTTGGTGACAGAAAATTGTGTTGGTAAGTGGTTGCCTCTTCTGATCATTTATGGGTTCTGTTGGTTTACTGCTAGTACACTGAATCAATTTTACACATTTCTATTGCAAAGAAAAATAACAATTCTTATGTTCTTAAGCAAAATCAGTTGTTGTAGAGAGGACTGTTTTTTTTTTTGTTGTTGTTGTTGTTTTTTTGTTTTGTTTTGTTTTTTTTACCATCTTGAACCAAATCCTACTGCAGTGTTTCTAATCTATACCATACATAAAAATGTTTGGGTTTTGTTTGTTGTTGTTTTTGTTGTTGTTTATTTGTTTGATTTTCTGAAAAAGAATAGAAACCAGTGCACTGCTATAATGAATTTTATGTCAAAACCCTAAGATTTACCCTCTTTAGTTCTATTTTTTTTTTCCAGAAACTTTTTAAAAAAGAATTATTAAAAAGTAAGATTTTTCTTCTGTTTTTACTTACTTAGAATGAAATAAAAACTGGGATGAATATTGAGTGCTTTCTTATATTCTCTTATATTTTCCAAGCATAGAAATTACACTTTTGTATGGTTGGTCTTGTAAAAGATGTTAGGTCTCACTGATGTACTGTACTGAAGCTGTAGGTATTTTGTGTTAGTTTTCAGTAATGGACAGTGTTTATGGTAAAAGGCTTGTCAACCAGTCAGTGGTCCTCTTCTGTTGCTCTCTATTTTTGCATACAAATAGAAATGTTTTTTACTTAGGGTTGCAGAATATTAGGAAAAAATCTAGTGTTCGACAGGTTTAAAAGTAATTTACTGTAGTAAAGAGAAAATGCAGGAGGCATACAACTTGGAAATTATTCACTTGGGGATTGCCCACGTCTAATTTTGTGGATTAATTTGACAAATATTTCCTCTGAAGGACATAATTAAGTGCTATTTTTTGAAGCCTTCCAGATGAAACTGAAAAATGGAGGTTTTCTCTTCACAAAGGCATAAAAATTTGTCTTGATTCTATATGGGTGCAAGGTGAGCTTATTCTGCAGACATCATAACTGGAGAATTTTAATTTCATTGTATTCCTTATTTGTCCTTTTCTTTGTTGTTTTGTTGAGTTTGTTTTGCTTTGTTTTGTTTTTCCCTTTCTCTCCAATCTCTCCGAACTGTCTTCTTTCCCATGTGCTCTACTTATTTGACCATCGGTGTATATTATCTGTCCCTCGACTCACTTTCTCTTTAGTAACTTGCACATTAAATGATATATATAGAATAAAGCAAGAATAGTTTCCATTCTCCATTACAGTTTCACCTTTGAACATGCATCAGAATGTTGTTATCCTTTCAGTCCCCAAGTGCTCTCAGATGTACCACAGACATCCCACTCTTCTCCACTTGCTGCTTTCCTCCTCCCTTTCACCACCATCCTTCTGCTATGGTTTGATGTCACAAATATGGCAAAAGCTGATTATTTTTTCCTCTCACCCCAGGTTTTCTGCCACCTTATTTTTCTTTTCCACCTCCTCCAAAACGGCCTTCCTAAAGACCATCTGGAAGAACTGATTCACTCTGTGCCCTTCTATTTGTGTGATAAGATTTCTACCAGAGAAGTTCTTCCATATTAGTCTTGTCTTCTGTTCTATCTGTAGCCTGTTCCAGACAAAGAGTAGCACGTGTGACAAGGCCACTGTCAGACCAAGGCTGCTCTGTTACACATTGGGAGTTATATATATTTACACATGTTTATTTAATTCATGAAAACAGAGTGAAAATAAGTATCAAGTAGACAGAATTCCCAGGGTTGCCCTGTATCCTGGAGCTGTTCACTGCTCAGACAAGTGCAGCACGCACCTCCATGCAAGGTCTTCAAGCAGCTACTAGAAAATTTCTGCTGTATGTATTTTGGCTCCTTGAAGGAAATTGTGACTAGGTCATGGTGAGGGTGGTTGGCAACTGCAGTAGGACATCTGCACCAGCATAATAACACCATCAGGTGCAGTAGAGTAGCAGTGTACATTAGCAAGGGTAGAGCTTCCTGTTATAACCTTATAAAATGCAAAAATAGTTTGAGAATTGATTTAGCTGTTAATTTCATCAGTTTTTGTTATTTTTAATAATTTCATGCTAAACTCTTAAGACAATTAGCTGTTCTTAATCACTGAAGTAGTATTAACTTTGTGATGGTACATTCCCCCATACTTCCAGCCTTCTCCTGTATGTTACGTACTAACAGTTTTGCTAAACTATGCTTTCTATGACTACAAGCCCATCATCTTACCCCATAAACAGTGAGCAACCCAAGAGTCTCTAGAGCTCTAACCACAGCAAAACTACAAGTCTTTAAGGGAGCTGTTAGGTAAATGAGAACCTGGATAAGGTGTGTGGCTGGTCTAGGGAGCATGGGGAAATTTTTACACGTTTGATCTCTACATGACCAGAATGGGCGGACCAGAGTGGAGCCACCCTGGGGCTCATATAAAGTTGAGCCACTGTAAAGTGTCTCATGGGTCTAGGCTGCTTCCTGGAAAGGAGTGCTGCATAGCACTTTCACCAGCCAGCTGAATTCAGCACTTCTTTCTTAATGACTATTGGTTTACCTGTGAATACCTTGGTATCACCAAGAATGTGTCAGAGGCAATTTTGCTTCTTTGTGAGCAGAACAGTGTGATTTCTGCATCTCCTGTACATGGGGAATCTTGAGCAGATGTAGTCTGAGGGTATATTATGTGGAATGATTATTGGATCTGATTTATTGAGATGTCCACCTCTTAAGAGAAAGCACAGCATTGAAGAATGCCCTGGGGTGGAATGTGGTGAGTATACAAGGAGTCTGTTCCATAAGCAGCTGGGTGCCTACAAACCTTATGTTGTCAGCTGCACCAGAGAAGTTTGTTGTGCTGACTCTAAGAGGTACAGCACAGAAGGAGGAGCCAAAGCTCTGTGATACTGTAGGGATGAGAACTTGATGATTCTATGGAAATGATGGATTCACACCCTGAATCAGCAGCTTTTTTATTTTGTCTCACCAATCACAACAAAGATAGATATTAAGAGAGTTACTCAAGCTCCACTTGACAGTAAGAAAATAGATTACAAATGATCTAAGACAGAAGGAATTCTGGGGAAAATATCGTCACACACAAGCTGGAAAGAAACTACTGGCTTCTGGGACCAGTTTACAGTTTGAGACTCTATTCCCCCCAATAGGACACCTGTTGGATGCTTCCCTGGGAAACTCAGAATATAGCTGTATTTGTAAGTCTATGGAGTTATTATGAAATTTAACACATTTGTGTTTAGTTATGTTATTCACATCATTGGTATTCACATATGCTCTGCAGACAGTGTATTTGTTACTGGCAATCCAAAATAATGATTAATCTGTCGCTTCAGTAAGCAGAGCTATTCACTAATCTGGATGTACAAGTTCTCAATGAGAACAACCAAACTCTACAAGGGTTGTTGTAAGTAAGTAAGAGTCCATCTGAACATGGCTAAATGAATATTTTTCATGTTATGGGTGGATAACATAATCATAAGAGTTTTCATTGGGTGTGGTCAGACTCCTTCCGGTTGGTTGTGACAGTTCATTCAAAAGTGACCAAACCTAAAACAGTAATTGGATATATACCATTTAGCATAACTAACCTTTTCTGGTATCCTGTTTCTCTCTACTATTTATGTCTGAGTCTGTGATTTTGCAGCTTACTGTGTCTGAAATGCTGACATATAGCAAGTTGGATTCCTCTGAGTTTTCAGTTTATGTAGCAATAAAATATCTTGTTAACTATTTATAAACATACTGGAGGATTCAAAGACTTAATAGAAGGTTAAAATCTGCTGGAAAATGGCATTGCATTGAGTTAATCTCACACTAGATTAAAGAATAGATTGAGTTAATCTCACACTAGATTAAAGAATAATTGCAAAGATATAACTAAGTACTAGAAGCAACTTTTTAAAAGCTAAAACAGAAGTGTCATGTTTTTGTCATATTACAGAATCACAGAATAGTAGGAATTGGAAAGAAACTCCAGAGATCATCGAGTCCAACCCAACTGCCAAAGCAGGTTCCCTACACTAGGTTGCACAGGTAGGCATCCAGGCAGGTCTTGAATGTCTCCAGAGAGAGATTCCACAACTCCCCTGGGCAGCCTGTTCCAGTGCTCCATAACCCTCACTGTAAAGAAGTTCTTGTGCACATTCATGTGGAACTTCCTATGCTCCAGTTTCTGGCCATTTCCCCTTGTCCTGCTGAAAAGAGACTGGCCTTGCCACTTTGCCCCCCACACCTCAGATATTTATAGACCTGGATCAGGTCCACTCTTAGTCTTCTTTTCTCAAAACTAAGCAGATTCAGCTCGCTTGGCCTGTCTTCAGAGGGGAGATGCTCCAGGCCCTTCACCATCTTTGTGGCCCTCTGCTGGACTCTTTCCAAGAGATCCCTGTCTTTTTTGTACTGGGGACCCAGAACTGGACACAGTACTCCAGATGAGGCTGTACCAGGGCAGAGCAGAGGGGGAGGATCACCTCCCTTCACCTACTGGCCATGTAGATTTTAATGCAGCTCAGAATGCCATTGGCCAACCTGTTGTCCACCAGGACAACCAAGTGGTCAGATCTGTCATGTCCAGTCAGGTTTTGTGTGTGTGTGTGTCAGACCTAAATATACTTTTTATTAAATTTATTGCAAACTTCAGTTTCAGATACGTGCAAATAATTGCCATATCTGTATTGTGATATCATCAACATAATATGCAAGTTTTTTGCAAATTCAACTAAGTCATTAAGCTTGCAACTTACAGTGATGTAGACAAATGTTTTGTTGAAATTAAATGTTTAAAACTAAAAATTTGGGTGAAGTGTCGTATACATTCTACTACTTTTACTCAAGTATAAATATCAGATATTTTGTGTCTTTATATGCCGTCTTTATATTTATCAATGTTAGCTTTTATAAATAAATTGAAAAAAAAGAAAAAAGTCATGATGTGCTATCACTTTTTTCAGTTGAAATGTTATCACATTCTTTATTTACGGACAATCTCTAAAATCAAATTCATGGTTTCTTTAAAAATGTTTCTGTCAAAGTGGTGAGTAAGTAACAGGTTCTTCTTGCAGAAAGTGAATCCTGTTGAATGAAGTTTTTTTTGCTTTTCTGAATTGATGATTAACATATCGGCCTCAAATAAAAAACAAAACAACAAGAAAAGAAAGTTACACCTTTTCACAACTAGGAACAGATGTTCAATGTTGTAACAGCTACAGGCCCAAAATAAAAGATATTACAACTATATTTTCTTACTGGGGGTGACCGGGGACCTCTAGTGTGAAAGAAAGGCATTTAGTATTCTTTCTGGCTTGAAATGACAGCTTTTTGCCAGTTACACCGGATTTCCCATTGTTTGTTACTATTTACATAAGAAAGATAATTCAACATTAAAAAAAAAAAAAATCTAAAAACCCCTCCTTAGTGTAATTTTGCCTTCTTAGTCTCATCGTGTTCTCTAACATGTTGTTTGATTTTATTTTCTTTAAAAAACTCCAATTATTTTCTCTCCTAAATCATGTAATAAAGATATCTGCCACATTAATTAAGACAATACTACATCTATTAGCCATACTTGTCATTGATTCTTTACGTATTCATTACTTTTCTAACCTTATCTGTATGAATAAGTAATTCAAGTTAAAGACCATTAAAAACTTTTTAAATTGAAAAATTCAATTAATGAAAATTGAGTAGACCAAGCAATGGTCTGACAAATTAAACTAAGCAAAGCAGAAAGTTTCACCCTGCAATGCAACACTCCTTCCTTCCTTCCTTCCTTCCTTCCTTCCTTCCTTCCTTCCTTCCTTCCTTCCTTCCTTCCTTCCTTCCTTCCTTCCTTCCTTCCTTCCTTCCTTCCTTCCTTCCTTCCTTCCTTCCTTCCTTCCTTCCTTCCTTCCTTCCTTCCTTCCTTCCTTCCTTCCTTCCTTCCTTCCTTCCTTCCTTCCTTCCTTCCTTCCTTCCTTCCTTCCTTCCTTCCTTCCTTCCTTCCTTCCTTCCTTCCTTCCTTCCTTCCTTCCTTCCTTCCTTCCTTCCTTCCTT